>NC_056725.1:1383108173-1383408173 GCF_019279795.1 Protopterus annectens
TTGAGAGGTATATACCAAATGGGGCATTGTATTTACAATGGGTCTAATGAGGGATGAGTACAGTACTTGCCAACTTCTTATCTGTGGTGGGGAAGTTGTATTGCCAAAAGAAAAATAAATGAGACACAGGTATTCAATTTATCCCATACAAAAATACAGGTTTGCTCACCTTTGCAATTTTGATAAAAATCACATTTTTTCACAAAACAATACCCATTCCCAAAAATAAAACATAAAAATGAAATAAGCAGTCAAGTAATCAATCCAAGTAGAACGTACAAAAATATGACATTACTATAGAAAACACAATGTACATTTCTCCATTTTAAATTATAAACACTCCAGTGTAACTTCGTAGCTTATAATGTAAAGGTACATTTTGCCAGTTCAGAAAATTCTGAAACTGTGACCAGATAAAAAATCCAAAATAAAGCAGAAATTAGTATGTCAAGTGGACCCTGCAGCATTCTGGATATTAATTCTGAGACGAGACATAAGCTGGACAGGATTAATCTGTCAGGATATAACCTTACTGTGTCAATCATGCAATTTTCTGTCACCTAGCAATGTATTATGTGGATGCACACATCCTCTTCTGTGCAGACAATTATATTAGGTGCAAGTACAAACTTTCACAATGAATAACAAATTTGCTCTGCAAGACCAGCATCTTCCAAAGTCAAATATATTTTAATAAGGAGGGCAAAGGACAATTATCTGTAAAGATAATCCTTATCAACATTTTAATGGATTATTCTCAAGACAAAATATGAATGGAGCCAGAAAACAAGCTTTTTTTTATTATTAAAGTTCCATAGTGGAGACTGGGAGGGGGCCTAACGAAGCAACAAAAAGTGAATTTAAAAACAACTGTGCAAATAATTCAGTTGCCAATTAAATAATTCTCTTATCTGCCTCTATAGTACAGTCAGTAGCATGATTAACTACTCTGCATGGAACACTATTATTTCACAAAATTTTGTATGAAGGAGTCACACTGGTGCAAATGTTAGCATCGCTGCCTTACAACTGCCTTCTGCGTAAACTGTGTGTCCTCAGTTTCCACCTGCCAACAGGTGAACTTGCAGTCCTAGTTGAATATAAATGTGCTTGTGCACTGACAAAGTGAGACTGTATGTGCTTCCTGCGATGGACTGGTATCCTCTCCAGAATTGTTTCTCTCTCTTTTATATCCAAAGCTTGCTAATCATTCCATGACTCTGAGTAGTATAAAGAAGGTACCAGGAAATAAAAGTTACCTCTCTTACTATGGGATGGGTTAATACTTGAGCTCTTCTCTGCAGCACTCAGTAAATCATGGCATTTTCCATGCAATAAAGTAGGAAGAATAAATCCTACATTGGATATCCATAACATTTCCACAAGAAAAAAATACTACCAGGTGATGTGAATGTAAATTGGTTGGACAAACACCAACTCCCCTACATCTAGCATGAACATATATGGTTTCATACAACTAATTAATAGCCTCACACATCATAGCAAGACATCTAATTCCCTATTAGACCCTAGCAAATACACCACGTCAGGTACAATGTTAAACTCTCTTAGTGATAATCTCCCGGTCTATATGACCAGACATTTCACACATCCAGTTAAACAGCATATTTAAAAAAACAACACAACCTTTCCAAGTTTAACCCAGAAATGTTCATTACTATACTATCTATTAACTGGAACTTCCTAAAAATCCTCCCCTTAGACAATGCTGTAAATGAATTCAATACAACTTTTCTAAATATCCTCAACAGTCTCGTACCTCCCAGAAAGAAGAGACTGAAAACAAATAATTCAATATCTGCCTAACAAAAAAAGAGCAGAATGATAAAAGCAGGATAGGGAAAAAGCATGGAAAGAATAGCAAAAATATAAAACACCTCAATATCTTGAAAACGTCAGAACGCTTTGCAATCGTACTAAAAAAAAAAGCAAGTAAATGAAGACAAAAAACTATACTATGCTATAATAACTTGCAGAATAATACTAAATATAACTCTAAAAAATGTTGGACATCCATTAAAGACCAATAACCAAAGAAAGTTGGCAAGGTAGAAGCACAAACGAAACTAGTAACCATAAAGAAATACCTCTGCTATGGTACCCAAAGACGTCACAGAACACTCAGAGGAAAAAGTAAATCAAAATTATTACAGTCATTAAGTGCTTTCGTCTTAATACAAGACTTATTCATAATAACAGATGCATTTCTAAAACCGGTGTTTATACAGAATTCAAAGTAGTTAATTAAAACAGAATTTTTACATAATTTCCTGTTACTTTCACTCTAAAAAACTTAAACTGACAGACCATTTTTTCTATTGTATTGGATACAATTTACCACACGAGTTTAAAAATACAGTTTAAAGAATCCTACCTTATCCAAAACAGTCAAGGATATTAAATTTTATAAAAATATATAACCTTGCATACTTTTTGGAAAAATCCATTCTCCTAAAAACCTATCAAATGAGAATGTTATTACAAAAATACAAATAGCATCCCTTAAGTCACTCTTACAGCTTTGCTGCTCTCATTTTCAGAACCAGAGCTAGGCAGATCTGGTCATTCCGACCTGGTGGAACACTGGCATTAAGTTGCAACTGCCAAACCAGTTCCCAATATTCCAATAATGTCTCCCATTATTTCAATGTCTCTCATTGGCTCCCAGCGGGGTTAGGATCTACTTTATCTAATACTTCTCATTGGCCCCCTTTTTAAAAAGATTTTCAATATTAAGACCTGTTTTATGGGTGTATAGGGGTGGTTTGGAAAAAAACGGTAAACCATTAAGCACTTTGGAAAATAGGTCCCAATATTTAGTGACAACTTTCTGAATATTAAACATGTCACTGTTGCACTTCAAAATAAGGGACCTATTATAGTTGGTTTCAGCCTCTAGCCCAACTGCCTCACCATTGGACCCAGGGCACTCTAGTTGGTTGAATGCATCCAAATTGGCTCTATTACCACCCAAAAGAGGAATACATTTTGTACCCCACCCTTTTAACATTTCACTCTTTGGGTCAGAGTCCAGGGCATCTCCATTCTAGGAAAAGTTCTTCAATATAATCCAGTTCCCTTATCAAATCATCTTAAGCAGATGTCATACGACAAGATAGTTTCACAGGTGAAAATAGTGTCAGGTCTCAAAATTCTTCACTCAGCGATAAAATACTGTATTCATCCAAAACAAGGTTAAGCGCTTTCATCTACAAGACTGTAGACTTCATCACTCATTGTAACTGAAGTACAACATACTTAGAAACCTAAGTGTACACTGGAATACTTAGCTTTGCTGGTTCAGGTTAATTCATTGCCTTGTATGATTACAGCAGGTAAAGTAGAGTATAGTACGTTCACTAAGGAGACTTGCCCATAATACAATGCAATTTTCTGTCCAAAAATGTCTGCAGGTTAAAACAGCAGGAACCAGAGCAGAATGACTGGAAATTACATTTTGAAATGCAATCATTTTTTTTACTTTCTCTTATCATAACACATTTCCGTTTTCTTTCGCGTATAATCGTATGTTTTACGACATAATACTTGAACGGTAGATTTGAAACAAACTGTAAGCGACCAGCGTATCGTAATGTTCCTGCAACACCCTTATATTACGTGTACGTATAAAACACATCTGTTATAGACCTTGTTGGTGTATAAAGTGTGTTCAGTGATATACCTGTATACAGATTACATATAAACACAAAGTATGTGTCTATATATTCATGTGTGTGTATACGGTACATCAGAAATTTAATTGTGTGTATCGATCTTTGCCGTCTACTTCCTATAAATCCATATTAGATACTGGACTGTTCACTTCAGCAACACGTACGGCGTTTAACCTGAACATAACAAACGTAGCATTATAATACTGTAAACAAGAAGCAGTATTTTCTACTTGCTGACACCAGTTTATTCGCACAGGGTCAAATCAGCTGCGCCAGGCCTACGACTGCTTAGTCAGGCTGGCAGAGTAGAGTGAAGAGGTTAGCCTGAATAGAAAAGGGTATATGCATGGTTTAATATAGTACTGTACAGATAGTGAGAAACTTACAGGCAGTGTGATCCAAATTGGGCAGGTGTTATTCTGTATGAAGGACTAACTTGGCAGTAAGAGGAAGAACGAAGGTGCCGCGAAACACAAACGGACACCGAAACAAGTCTGCTGTACCCGCATTCAGCAGTCAGACTATGAATTTAACATGTAAAAGCACCACGGAATTAGAAAGAGATACGTACAGCTCTTGTTGTAAGACCTCAGCCCATAAATTATTTAGTATAGCGAATTTATTCTCAAACAGTCCAATACACTGTCACCTTCTTCCCTTTGCGAAACTAATTAACATAACATTTTAAATAACTCACCAGGGCTCCTCAGGTTGTACTTTGTTTCCATTTCTAGTAAGATGCCGACTTCTTAGTTTCTCGAGCTCCTGGCCTGCAATCCTCCCTGTTAGTACAGTAGTTACTGCGATAAGAGCAGTGAATCGTCGGCAACCGTTACGGCAGTTGACCCCGCAGTTAGAGCTTGGAGCTCTGGAATGGTAGATGGAAATTCGCAATAGTTCCTCTACCTAGATAATGTACACAACCATATGTGGTATCTTTGTATTTGCAACTGTGTTTATCCTGACGTGGCAAAACTTTGCGAATCGTGTTTCCTCCACTAATGCGTGACAGGGAAATAACGCTATCACTGTCACCAAAACAACACCACACCATTTTAAACAAAAAGCGAAAATATTAATAGGGCTCCCAGAAATAACATAGTATCACATGATGCACACTGATATTTAACGGAGCAGCAAAATGAAATATTTATCTAATGTCCCTATGGGATTCTAGCTCAAAACGTTGACCGTGCCTCCCAAAAATCGTGACAAAGGTGGTGGCTTATAGTTAACAAATAATGAAGTTCATAAACTCGCTGATTTCTTTTATTCCATAAAACGTATATGTATTAATCAGCTTTCAAAATCGGTTCTAAGAATATTCAACCAGTCACTGATTTGCGAGCTTTATCCTTGTGTTTTTAGCCTCAGTCTTTATTAGGGTTACCACCTGTCCCACTCTGCGAGGGACAGTCCCTCTTTGGGCAGTTGTGTCCTGCAAAAAAATTTGCAAAAATGGCAAATGTCCTGAGATTTTAGGGCAAAATTATTTCATAAGTTTTATGCAATAGTTGTGTAAAACAGTTATTCTGTATTTGATACACCTAAATGTTATAAGAAACAGAATAAGCAACTAAAATGCTGCAAAAATAAGCTTTTATTTAGGGAATAAAGTGAAATTCTGTACTTTGTACTGGCTGTGGGTATGTTTTGGCCTGCAAAATCTGATGTTTGTACCACAACTGTCCCACTTTGGCCATTTGAAAAGGTGGCAACCCTAGTCTTTATTCCTAGATAAAAGGCTGATAACTATATTACATTATGATTAGGATTATGTTTTCTGTTCCCTGTAACCACACCTACAAGTAAACGGAGACTGTGTGAGTTGTAATGAACTGCAGTGCTACTTTGGAAACGCACAATGTTAAGTTGTCTATCTCGCCTTCATTCTTGCTGGTTCGGTTGGGAGCCGATCCTCGGCTCCGACTTGGCCATCTTCAAAAGCTCGAGAGCTGCATACTGGCTCGCGGCCACCCCATATCCCATGATGCCTGGTGTTAGATACCCAGATCTCGTTTGCCGCTTCTGCTGCGAGGTTGTCTATTGGCTCAGGTCGTATATTTTCATTACTTAATCGTTTTTGATCAATATTGATAGCTCGTTAGTGTAGATTGTTTAGACTAGTTAATCTTTAGATATATAGATACTTGTAGATTTCTTTTTCAAACTTCCCCTATCCCTTCAGAAAACTCGTTTTAGTTAGAGAGTTTTCCCACACCCCCCCCTCTCTTTTTTGAAGTAGCCATTTAAGTTAGAGGCTAACCTATTTTTCTTAAAAAAAATATATATATATATATATATATATATATATATATATATATATATATATATATATATATATATATATCATAGTTAGTATTTACTTAGTTTAGTCTTCTTATAGTTGTTAGACTATTGTGTGTATCCTTCACTGTTTTTGGGTGTGGTAACTTTGTGTGTGTGTGCCTTTTTATAGTTACTATACTTAAATTGTTATAGCAGTGTATTGTGTGTGGTATCCCTTTTTTAAGTATGTCCAAGGATACCAAGGTGTCCGGATTCAAGAAGTGTGATTCATGCTGTCAGAAGATGTCTCTGACAGATGGTCACACTACTTGTGTCTACTGTCTCAGCGCCGTGCACCTGCAGGACTCTTGTTCGGTTTGCTATGCCTTCAGCCCAAGAGTCCTGCAGGAGCTTAAAAATAAGTTAATCCTACGTGGATTACTTAAGCAGGATTCACCGGCAAAGACTCTGCCCGTGAAGGCCTCTAAACCACCAAAATCTTCGGCTCCCAGTTCGGAGCCGTCGATGGGTGAAGCTGTTTCTTCATGCTCGGTTCTGGCCGGAGCCAATTTACCTGCCTCCCAATCAGTTCTGACTCCCCCTTCGGAGACGACTGGGAGTCGAAAGAGATCTAGGTCTCCCTCCCTGGAGTCGATACGCTAGGCTCTGAGGTCTCCTCTGCTCCAGTCAGAGCACAGTCATCGATCCCACTCTTCTCGGTCCTCAAGACTATCTGATCTTGACGTGGAGAGAGTGGTCAGTAGGCTGTTAAAATCGCAGGCCCTAGCAAAAATGTTGTCCAGCCATCAGGTGTCGGCTCCGTCCATATCTGCTGTTATTCCTCCTTCAACTCCTTCCTTGAGCTCAGAGCCGGAGTTCGTTGGGGTTCGAGTCATGGAACCATCAGCACCGATACCTTCTGCTTCTTTTCCGTCGTCGGCTCTGATCGCTTCTTTGGTACCGTCCTTGGAAGGATATGGGCGCCGAGACTCCCTCGTCGGCTCCAAGGGGGCGAGTGGCATCGGACCCTTGTCCGACCCTGTTCTCCCTCTCGGAGCTTCAGTGCAGGTAAGCTCAGCTCCTACATCGGTTTTGGAGCCGTCCCCCTCGGTGCGGAGAGGGATTCCGATCTCTTCGGAACCGGAGCCTTCTCGGCATCCAAGCAGGGATGCCTTCGAGGTCATGAGGAGCGTGCTGGCTCCTGAGTCAGCTCCACGATCATCCCCACTGGCTCCTCCCACTATGGTGCTTGTGTCTGCCTCTGTCCGTCCTCCAGACCCCAAGCGTAGGGAACCAATGCTCCAGGGCACCCCCTTGGGTGTATCTTCCTCTTCCAAGGCCTCCCCTGATCATTCAGAGGAGCCACCTCATAAGAGGAAATGCAAGAGGAAGCATGTTGACTCCCCTGAGTCTGTCACATCAGATACCGACTTGGAGGATTCGGAAGGGTCCCCGAGATCCCCCTCTGAAGATGTCTCCTTTTCAGACATCCTTGAGATGCTTAGGCAGAGGGGGAACTGGACTACCCTAAGCCCCTCCGAGGATGAGTCGATATTCCTGGATGCGTTTGGTTCCCGACCTTCCACCTCCTGGGTGTCTCCGCCTTTTGACCTACTCATGTCCGTGGTGGCTCGGAAGGCGTGGTCAGCTCCAGACACAGTGTAACCCACCCCCAGAAGACTTGCTAAATTCATAACGGCACCACAGAATAAACAGTTTTTGACCAAAGGTGTCCCTGTTGACGCCATGGTGGTAGCGGCGGCCATGAAGAAGGAGTTGGCTGAAACGTCTTCATCTGTCCATCCCCCTAACAAGGAGTCCAGGATGATGGATAGATACGGGAAGCGGATGTTCTATTCAGCGACTTTTTATATGATGTCTCTGAATTACTTGTGCCACTTTACCCGCCTTCAAAGGGATCTCCTAAAGGAGCTCGGAAATACCCTCCAAGATCCATCAGCTGAGGGGGCCCAGGCTAAGGCAGCCTCCCAGCTAGCGACTCTTAACTCAGTGGTGAACTCCTCCATGAGGCTCATTTCTTATGCAGCTGATGGTGCGAGTAGAGCCACAGGCACAGGTGTTGCTCTAAGGAGACACACTTGGATGCTGCTATGTAACTTTGCGGAACCTTTCAGAGCATCTTTTACCAAGACCCCCTTTAATGGTTCCTCTCTTTTTGGATCACAGGTGAAGGACACCCTTACCAGGTGTGAACAGGAAGGCAAGACTCTCTCTGCCGTGGGAGTCCATTTTTCCACTCCTTCCAGACCATATCCCAAAGGTCAGAAGAGCTGAAAGATGTGGTTCCGGAAATCTCAGGGAGCCTTGCCTGACACACATGGTGAGTTCCCATCCAGGGGCAGAAGAGGGAGCAATAATAGACGCCGCCCTCGTGGCAGAGGGGGTCCGCAAAACCAGGGCAGCAGAGAGTCCTTCTCTGAGAAGCCCTTCCACCATCCCTGAAAGGTTGCCCGACTGCTCACCTCCGGAGGCAGTCGGGGGAAGATTATCACTGTACCCAAGAGCCTGGCAAGACATAACTCAAGACAAATGGGTATGGTCAGTTATATCCAGAGGCTACAGAATACCCTTCATTTACACTCCCGTAAAGTCATACAAGTCCCTTCCAGATGTTCCTCCCAATCTAAGGGACCAAGCAGTCCAAGAAATTTCAGAACTGCTAAGAAAAAGAGCCATCCAGCAAGTCCCAGAAGACCAGCAAGGATCCGGAATTTACTCAAGGTTCTTTTTGGTACCAAAAAAGACAGGGGACTGGAGACCCATTCTGGATCTCAGCAGACTGAACAGGTCTGTACAAATAACCAAGTTTCGGATGGTCACGCTACAGTCCATTATACCCTTTCTGGGTCAGGACAATTGAATGTGCTCTATAGATCTTCAGGACGTGTACTACCACGTGAAAATGGACAGACGCTCCAGAAGATTCCTCCGCTTCCGGCTGGGAGACAGCCATTACCAGTTCAGAGCTCTGCCCTTTAGTCTCTTCACAGGCCCCCGGGTGTTCACCAAATGCATGGCAGTAGTTACCGCTCACCTGAGATGGCAAGGATTCCAGGTGTTTCCATATCTAGATGACTGGCTCCTTACTGCTACCACCAAGCATCACCTTCTGCGCGCCAGAGACTTCACTGTCGACACTTGCTCCAGACTAGGTATCTCAATAAATTGTCGCCCTGTCAGTCTATCACCTTTATAGGCGCAAATTTAAATACAAAAGACATGTCAGCGAGCCTTCCACCAGACAGGATATTCGTGATTTGTCAACATGTACAGGTCTTATTGGCATGCAAGAGAATTCAAGCCAGGTTCGTCCTCCAAACTCTAGGTCTCATGCCAGCAGCTATCATACTTGTTCCTCTAGCTCGTTTTCACATAAGGATCCTCCAGTGGCTGCTTTTCACCCAATGGTCCTTCCAGCAGCTTCCCATGTCTCACATGATTATGATCACAGAAGCATGCAAAAAGCACCTTGCATGGTGGATGGCCTCCACATCAGTACCCCTAGGAAGACCATTTGTACTTCCCCCTCCAGTTGCTATGGTTACCACGGATGCTTCCCTGATCGGGTGGGGGGGCATTATCAGGGCAGGACAGTTTAAGGCTCCTGGCAACCTCACGAGTACCACCTGCATATAAACGTCTTGGAGATGAGGGCCGTGCTTCTAGCATTGCAAGCTCTACAGGACTCCCTTCCTACTGAGACCATTGCAATTCAAATGGACAATATGTCAGTAGTGTGGTACATCAACAAGCAGGGCGGAACCAAGTCCTACCCCCTATGTCGAGAAGCACTCAGACTCTGGCAGTGGGCGATCTCTTCCCAACGGTTTCTGATCGCAAAGCACATCCCTGGGAAGTCCAATGTCATAGCAGACAGACTGAGCAGAGCAATTCTCATGCCTCACGAGTGGTCTCTGAATCAAGTAGTTGCGGACCAGATATTCTGCAAATGGGGCCAGCCTTGCTGCAACCTTTTTGCCACCCCCTTCAACAGCAAATGCAATAAATTCTTCTCTCTCCTCCCTCTTCCCGGACATTTCCCCAGAAACACTCTAGTCCACGAATGGCCTCAGGGACTTCTTTATGCATTCCCTCCGTTTACCCTTATTCCAAAACTGATACAGAAAGCTACCATTTTGGGCTGCAAAATGATCCTCATTGCTCCTTACTGGCCTCGACAAATATAGTTCCCGTTCCTGCATCATCCTCTTCTAGAGCAGCCTTGGACTCTGGACCCAGTTCCAGGCCTTCTGATCCATCAGTCGGGAGGGCTGCACCAATCCCTGCAATCTCTCCAGCTCACTGCTTGGTTGCTCCACTTCCAACCTTAGCCAGGCTTCCAGAAATCTCCCTGTCTGTCCGGGAAATTATTTTATCATCGCACAAGTCTACCACTAGAAAAACTTACGCTATAAGTGGAAACGTTTTTCTTCCTGGGCAGAGACTAAGAGTAAAGACCCCTTTTCAGCCCCTATACACTACATTTTGGATTTTCTTGCGGAACTCTTCCATTCTGGGTCAGCTTCTGCTACAATTAGAGTTCAGTTAGCTGCAATTTCAAATTTTCACATTGGCCTGTCGGGAAATAATATTATGTTGCACAAGCTGTGTAAAGCCTTTCTCAAAGGTACCTCTCTGCTCAGGCCTCCAGTGAGAGATCCCCCACCTCCGTGGGACCTAAATTTGATTTTAGCTTCTCTAATATTGCCTCCCTTCAAACCTGCAGCTTCTTGTTCCCTGAAGTTTTTATCATGGAAAACTCTCTTTCTGGTAGCCATTACTTCAGCCAGAAGAGTTTCGGAACTGCAGGCTCTTTGTTCCCGTCCTCCGTACCTAGTGTTCCACAATGATAGGGTTGCTCTCAGGACAAATCCTTCCTTTCTTCTTAAGGTCTCTTCAGAAAATGACTTGAATCAGTCCATAGACCTCCCTGTGTTTTTTCCCAACCACTCCAACAGGGTGGAATATAAATTGCATCAGTTAGATGTTCACAGGCAACTATGCTTTTATTTACATAGAACTAAGGACATCAGAAAATCAGATCAACTTTTCCTTTCTTATGCTGAAGGTAAACAAGGTCTTCCAGTCTCAAAAGTAACCTTGTCCAGGTGGTTGACTTCTATCATCACATTTGTCTATCAACTGAGGAATAAAGAATTGCCTGTTAAACCAAAAGGTCACTCCACCAGAGCTTTAGCCACTTCTGTGGCCTTTCAGGCTAGGTTGCCCATGGAATCTATTTGTGCTGCGGCTATGTGGGCCAACCCACATACTTTCATTTCTCATTATAAGTTGGATTTGGTTTCCAGGAACAGAGCTGATTTTGGTTCCACTATTCTGAAGAGTTTGTTCCGATGAGCCACCCAGGTTTTTAGGTGCTAGGGACGCTGTCCCAACCAGCAAGAATGAAGGAGAAATAGACAACTTAACATAAAGAAGTTATGTACCTACCTACCATAACGTTCCATGTTAGTTGTCTTCTTCTCGCCTTCTTTCTTGCGTCCCACCCTCCATCCCCCTATCCTTGTAGACCGAGAAGAGTTCCTTATAGTTTTTTGTTCGCTGGCTGAGTCTTCTCTGGCAATTCTTTTTTGTCTAGTAGCCTCTCTGGAGGTTTTATATTTTTCAGGATAGGATCCTTTCCTTTATTATGTCTGCAGTTAGTCTTACCAAACGAGATCTGGGTATCTAGTGCCAGGCATCATGGGATATGGGGTGGCCTCAAGCCAGTATGCAGCTCTCAAGCTTTTGAAGATGGCCGAGTTGGAGCCGAGGATCGGCTCTGAACCCAACCAGCAAGAAAGAAGGCGAGAAGAAGACAACTAACATGGAACGTTATGGTAGGTACATAACTTCTTTTTTCTATGGTACCAGGACTGATACCAGGTTAATAAAAACTAATTAAAAATGCTGTGTATTTTTCGTGTCTCTGTCTCCCATTTCCCACCAGTCACACCATTTGCAAAATAAATTACGACCTTTTGGGGACGGAAGGAGTGGAAATGCATGAATCTGAAGATATTAACTTTTGTGGGTAATGCGTGAATAGGAAGATATAAACTTTTGCATCTTCTGTGCTGTTAGTAGGTTTAGCAGTGCCACCTGATCCTCTTTGGGTAGTTATATCCTGCAAAAGCATAAAAAAATGAAATTAGTTGCATAAAGGTTATTTTGTATATGAAACGCCTAAGTGCTCTACAAAATAGCATAAATAAATCAAATGCTACAATAATAAGCTTTTATTTTGGCAAAGAAAAATTAAGCTTTGTCCTTTCACTAACTATGGTTATGTTTTGTCCTGCAAAATTTCACTTTTCTACAAAAATGCCCCACTTTGGACATTTGAAAAGATGGCAACCCTAGCTAGCAGGTCATAAAATATAAAATTCTCTTTGAAGGAGTAGCTTACTAGAACTGTAAAAAGAAATTGGTTGTCAAAATGCAGACATTTAATATATGTGTGCTAACTTCCTGTATATTGGTGCTGTTTGCTGTCTCCGGGCTGATGTAATTAAGTCCTAGTCCTTTATGGGTAGGAGAATTGATTTGGTTACTTTTGCTGTGGGAAAGCAAGACAACTAAGGAAAACTTATTTAAAGAGGAAAATATGTAGACCGCAACTGAGGAACTAAACAGCCTTTGATAGCAATTTAGTCGAAAACAAAGCATTTACTGCATTTTTTTCTGTCTGTTTGCAAAAAAACAAAAAAATATTTCTCCTTTCCTAAACTCTCCTAGCTAGTTGTTCCAGTGATCAGATTTTGCTGATCTCTGGGCTTTGTATTTGGTTTCTGTGTTCCTCCATTTTCTTGTGTGGCCAGAGGTAGTTTCTTTACTCACCAGTGGGAGTGGGGAGTACTGAGCTGCTTGTTTGTCCTCAGAGGAGTGGTTAGAAGCAGCAACTAGTAATTCGTCGGCCATTTTGGGTCATTTCCTGTTTTTTCCAGCCCCCTGCTATAAAGCACGATTTGGCAGGCTTTTCTGGCATTAGAGAACTAGGCATAGCTCCTCGTGGTCCCCTGCAGAGTTCCTAAGCCAGCAGAGAGCAGAAAAAGCAACTTTCTTGATCATAAGTATTTTTAAACTTTTAGTTTGCATTTTTCGATATTTTGAGCTTTTCGACTACTGTTTGTGCCTATATTACTGTTTTATTACCTTATTTTCCTGTTTTTGTGAGCTTATATTGTTAATTGCACTTGTGGGCTAAAGTATTGCTTGTGTAACAAACAGGCTAATACACTCAAGTGTACCAGCCTTTGATAGCAATTTAGTCAAAAACAAAGCATTTACTGCATTTTTTTTCTGTCTGTTTGCAAAAAAACAAAAAAATATTTCTCCTTTCCTAAACTCTCCTAGCTAGTTGTTCCAGTGATCAGATTTTGCTGATCCCTGGGCTTTGTATTTGGTTTCTGTGTTCCTCCATTTTCTTGTGTGGCCAGAGGTAGTTTCTTTACTCACCAGTGGGAGTGGGGAGTACTGAGCTGCTTGTTTGTCCTCAGAGGAGTGGTTAGAAGCAGAAACTAGTAATTCGTCGGCCATTTTGGGTAATTTCCTGTTTTTTCCAGCCCCCTGCTATAAAGCACGTGTTAGCGCGCTTTAGCGCGATTTAGCTGGAGCTGCTACCGTTGCACACTAGGGCAGCGCCGGTTAATCAGATTTAAACTATTAGGGCTACCTAAAGTCCACTCTTCAAATTTTCCCTTAAAACTACCTTCCTCAAAGTATACTACTGTCCTATTTAGTGTATCCTACAACTATAAATTATCTCTACTTGACTCCCAAGTAGACTATTCTCTATCTGTATAGCAAAGCACTTGCTCCTACAGTACTTATCACCTTGATACAGCACTCTTGTTATAGAAAGTACCCCAAAAAAGCAAACCCCATTTCTCGGTCACCCACATCCCCCAGAACCTTTTCTTAAGTTTTTCTGTCTATTCCTTCTAGCAAGTCGAGGGATCAGTTGCTAATGTCCTCTCCTGCTCAGCTGGTGAACCTGGGAATATTGAGGCAATGTTACAATTGCCTCATGTACACAAACAACCCTCTCCTCCTCCCACAAAACACAAATACATGCGAGAGATGCAACTATACGGCCAAACTGGAGGCTGAGCTCTCTCAACATAGGACTGGCATGACCAGACAGGAGGAGAAGGTAACCACACACACTATAGACCCAGTCTCACATAATATCATCACAACCTCAAATCATACACATAAACACACAAAGACATACTCGGAGGCTCTGATCAAAAATCTACCAAAACAGCAGAGGCCACCAAAGCAGACACCCAAACAACTACCACCTCAGAACACAACACCTGCAACACATAGACCACACAGTCAGAGTGTCAAGCAGTCACAGCCCTTAAGGCCAAACACAATGCCAGACACACTAGTCATTGGTGACTCCATAGTCAGACACACTGACGTCCCGCTCACCAGACTGAGTAAGGAGAAGGTCACAGTAAGCTGTCTGTCGGGTGCTAGAATCCGCCACATAACGCATGCACTCAGGTCTCTCAACAGCAGGTACAGGTACGACTCAATCATTGTCCACGCTGGTGTTAACGACCTGAGACGTACCTCCTTGGACTACATGAAAAGAGACATAGAGGAGCTCTCTGATTATGTAGCCCAAGCAGGTATGACCCTGACCTTGAGCAGTATCCTACCTTCACCAAGAATGATGCCACAATACAGAGATAAGATGATCAGCTTTAACAATTGGCTTAAACTCTGGTGTCATTCAAAGGGGATCCAATGTCTGTCTGCCTGGGATGACATGCTGGACAAGCCACGCTGCTTCACAAGGGACGGCTTGCACTTGTCACCCCTGGGATTCCGGATTTTGGCAAAGGCTCTTGCCACCCCCATAGTGCCTTTTTTAGGCAAGGCTCAAATTCTAAACCTATCACCCTAGAACAAAACAAAGAAAAAAAACTAAGGGTAATGCTGCTCAATGCCAGAAGTCTCAACCTCAAGATGCACACACTCGAGGCCCTTCTCAATATGGAGAACATCGATGTCTGTGCTGTGACAGAAACCTGGTTCAAGGCTCCTGAGAGCACCCCAGCACTATCAGGTTTTACCTCATATCATGCCCGCCCCAAAACCTAGACAATACCAAGAAAGGAGGAGGGGTATCCATATTCATCAAGGACACCCACACCTCAAGATTGGTGGCATCGCATGATGCATCGGAAACCATCCAGGTGCAATTAACCATAGGCAAGACTGCTCTGCAATTTGTAGCATGTTACAGGCCACCCTCGCAAACTCAGGAACCTCATATGGCCTTCCTGAAAACACTGGAGGGGATAAATGTATCTCTAACACCATCATACTAGGTGACTTCAACTACCCTAATATAGACTGGGAACACTACTCAAGCCCAAACACTCTAGCCCAAAAGTTCCTGGAATTCATAAACTCAAATGCCATGGAACAACTAGTCACCATCCCCACAAGAGGAGAAAACATACTTGATCTCATCATCACGAACATGGGAGCACAATGTTCAACGCCGGAAGTATACCCCTCACTGGTGAGATCTGATCACAAACTAATCTCGCTGGAGGTCCTCATCCCGCCCCCACGCGAAATGAAAAAGACCACAGTAAAGAACTTCTTGAAAGCCGACTTCACACTTCTAAAGACTAGTGTGGTCTCCTTTAAGGCCCCTGAGCCGGCGGTTAACATTACTCAAACCGCTGAATCACTTACAAATGCCTTCTACCAGCACCTGCAGGGCTGCATGGATCAGGCAATCCCAAGCAAAACAAAGACTCTTTGTACCAAAGGCAGGCATCCAGTCTGGTGGACCCCAGCCATAAACAAACTCTACAACAAAAGGAGAAAGCTACTACAAGATAGAGCAAAATCCTTAAAAGGTAAGACACCGCTGATCACTAAAAGTAAAAAGCTAAGAGCTCTCATAAAATCATCCAAAGCTAATTTTGAGAAAAAAATAGCTAAGGACTCTAAAGACAACCATAAGGCATTCTTTAGCTATGTCAGAAACCTAGGAGGAAACTCCCAGATGTGCTCAGAATTAGTTCAAAATGATGTGAAGATTACTGATCCTACAGACATTGCCAACATACTGGCTGAAAGGTTCAGTGCAAACTTCTCCCTTCCCCTAAAGGAGAGATATCTATACCAAATGATTGTAGCCCCCCAAACATCTCTAACGCCCAGGTGAGAATTGCTCTCTCCAAGGCAAAGAACACAGCATCCATGGGACCTGATGGTGTCCCCGGCTGTGTGCTCCATGAACTCAACGAGGAATTAAACCCACAGTTAGGACAGCTGTTTAATCTTAGTCTCACCTCCGGATACATACCCAGGGAGTGGCGCACAGCGACTGTGGTCCCACTCCACAAAGGCGGTGCCTCCACCGACCCTGGAAATTACCGTCCCATTAGCTTGACAAGCCTTATCTGCAAAGCCATGGAGAGGATCATAATGGATCTCATAAATAAAGACATAGGGAACTTGCAGACTTTGGATCCAACCCAGTTTGGCTTTGTCAAAGGCAGATCATGCCTTCTAAACTTGGTTGACTTTTTCAAACAGTCACCAAGGCCATTGACGAGGGAAAGGCAGTCCATACAGCCTACCTAGACCTGGCGAAGGCTTTTGATACAATACCTCACTCGGGTATCATTGAAAAACTCATCAACTTAAATGTAAACCCATACATTACAAGATGGGTTGCAAACTGGCTGAGTGACAGAACCCACAGGGTCAGAGTTGCTGGCGCCATGTCAGACTCAAAGCCTGTCACAAGTGGTGTCCCACAGGGCTCAGTCCTGGGCCCACTCTTGTTTGGCATCTACTTTTCTGAAGTACAAGCAAACACAGGAGGGTTATGGCTGACAAAGTTTGCAGATGACTGCAAACTGGGCCGTAGTTGAAAACACATCCGACACAGATATCCTTCAGAAGGGTCTCACAGAAATGGATAACTGGTGCCAGAGCCATGGCCTAAAGTTAAATGCCAAGAAATGCATAGTCATACCCTTCGGGAAAAATAAGGTTACCCCTAGCTACCATATAGGTGGCAATCCACTGAACACAGAAGAAGTTATTAGGGACCTGGGAACCCAGGTTGACAGTAGCCTTTCATTCGACACTCATATTGCTAAAGTAGTTAGGAAGACCTTCTACATTGCCCGCCTTATCATGAAGGGATTCACATCTAGATCAAGGGAAGTCATAGTCTCCCTATACTCATCACTCATCAGACCAATGATCGAGTACAATGCCCCATTCGCAATGTATCTGACCCGACACTTGCAGCAGCTGGAGAGGCCACAAAAGTTCCTCACCAAAAGGATAAAGGGTCTCAAAAATCTGTCTTATGCTGCCCGACTGAAAGAACTCCAGTTATATTCAGTTGCTTACCGCTTGCTCAGAGGTGACCTATGCCTGACATACAAGGCCATGTCAAACCCAGATTTGATGAACATGCTTATCTCAAAAAATCTAGATCCCTCAGAGCCACAAGGGCGGGAGACTTAAACCTCGACACGGTTATTAATAGGACGTGCTGGAGGAATAGATTCATCACCCAAAGACTCCCTATGCTGTGGAACAAAATCCCGGTTTATGTGAGGCAGAGCACCTCGCTGGCCTTGTTCAAGAGGAATCTTGACCAATGGATGGGAGATCGCAGATACACCCCAGGGGTTACCTCAGTGTCACTGCTCGACAGAGGCACAGCAAAATAATGGGCATAGTTTCTCCAAACTAAAGGGGTGGCGTAAGCCACAAAACTATGGGCTAGGCTTATAAATGCCCTCGGGCAGATAGCCTAGTATGAACCTATGAACCTATGAACAATTTGAGCTTCATCTTTATTCTGCCTTATTTTTGGCTTGGAAGATACTTTGGTGATTACTTTCCTTTAAGTTTGCTGTCTGCAATTTCTTTCTGCTTGTTATCATCTAGGAATTTATAACAGCAAAGGGTTCGGTACTCTTTAAGTTAGAGACAGTTCATTGAATGTAGCTTAGAGCAGAGCCAGATCATGGTCAGATGGGCCCCCATACACACACAACAACCTCCCCAGCAGCAATACCATCCCCCTGCAGCCATTTGAATGTCCCATTACTTGTCTGTTTCTCCTCAGTTTCCATAAACACTGTTCAAACATGTCAGTCTACATACATTTCTCTCCTTAATTCTACAATGATTACAGATATTTGGATTCAATTTAACAATTTTATTTAAAAATTTCATATCACAAACACACATAGACATTTGCTAAACAAAACAATACAGTCTCACAAAGAAAACAGACATAGCATTAACAATAAACTTCTCTGCCCTTAAAACTCACATTAATTGAAATGGCATTGTAACACACATTCAAAGAAAATTCATCTGGCCAGTGGTGGATAAAGTTTACCTTTTGGCTGTTTTCAAACCATAAGCCCCTTGCACATATTTTTAGGACCAAGCAGACATGCATATGTTCTTTGATTCACCTTCCTGATCATATTATATTATATTCTTTGTATAATACAGTACCATATGTGTGTTTAAATTTGTCATTTTGAACATTTTTCCAGTAAGCAATGAAACAAAACATGAGCCAATAATGACAAAACTGCCCATTTCAGAACATTTCAACCATACATTTTTGTAACAGAAGATTTATATAGGAGATTGCCTATGTTTAGTTTAGATGTATATGTTTCTAGGAGAAGTTTCTCCGAGCTGTGTAGGGAGTGTCCGAGGGGAGGGGCAGGAAGTGGGTTTAAGTATGTACTGGGTTAGATGTAGTTGGGACAGATTTATGTGATGGGAGAAGTCAAGCCATTGTTTTGTGTGGAGGGCTAAGCAGTGGTGGGTTGGGTTAGGAAGGCTGGCTGCAAATTTGGCAATTTTATTGTAGGTCTGCTCAAGTCTCGAGAGTAAACAGGATTGGTGAAGACCGGTGAACCACAGAGGGGACTAGGGAGGAGGTAGGATTGGGTGAGGGATTGTCTAGATTCTGCAGAGAAGCATTTTGAGTTGCGGTATAACAAGCCAAGTTATCGGTTAGTTTTTTTATTGCATGGTGAATGTGTAAGTCTCATTTTAATTGGTCATCAATAGTTATTCCAAGTAATTTTGTGTTAGTGTCTCTGTTGATTGTTGTGTTATTTAGAGAGGAAACGGTGACGTTAGCCTTGAGGTGGTCATTGTTTTTTGGGAGAAAGAGTAGTAGCTTTGTTCTTTTGTGGGGGTTAAGGATAAGCTGATTGTTTTTAGCCGATTTTCTACAAGATGGAAGGATTGCTGAGTGTGTGTTTGAAGAAGTATGATAGAATTAGCGGATGTGATAAGGGTGGAGTCGGTGTACTGAATGAGGCTGGAGAAGGAGTTGGGGGAGTGGAGATCATTGATAAAGAAGTTAAAGAGCAGGGGTCCAAGAATGGGACCTTGGGGTACGCCAGTGTCTATAGGTAAGAAAGGAGAGCAGGAGGATTGCCATTTAACTGACTGAAGTCTGTCAGTGAGGTAACTATGGAACCATGAGAGAGCTGAAGTAGATAGGTTGAGGTTAGCCAGTTTGGTCAGAAGTTTGGAATGTGATAAGTCGAGGAACAAACATGAGACTAAGTTATTGCTGTTCCCCGCTTCAGCAGTGGTGTGGGTGAAGGATAAAGGGCTATAGAGGTCCTATGGTGAGATTGAAAGACATATTGGGTAGGGGTGAGGAGGTTGTTTTGTAGGAGGAAGTTAAGTATTTGGTTGTGAATACACTTTTCTAGTATTTTGCATAGTGGGGAGAGTATGGCAATTGGTCGGTAGTTGGAGGGATCATTGGAGTTACCTTCTTTGTGAAGAAGGATAGTGTAAAAGGATTTCCAGATTTTGGGTACAGTGGCTTCTTTTATAGAACAGTTAATGAGTATAGAGACTGGCTGAGCAATGGAATTTGCAGCAAGCTTGAGGAAGTGGGAGGGGTTGTCTGCAGATGGGGAACATGGTTTAAGTTTGAGGAGTAGAGATTTTATGTAGGATGTAGAGATAGGGTTTAATGTGAGACTAGTGTTGTTGTTGTTAATAGTATGGAGTTTTAGGTTGTGGGGTAGATTTTGGGTGGGATTTTTGGCCTGTGTTGGTAAATTTGCTGACAGAGTCTATGAAAAACTGGTTAAGGAGAGAGGCGGTCTCATGGTCTGGAAGGTTAGGGTAGGGACTGGGGGTCTAGGTTTTTCCAGGGTGCAGGACAGAGTTGATATTTTTCCAGAAACTTTTAGGATTTGAATGATTGGAGGTTTGTATCTTAGCATAAGAGGACTTTTTATCCTTGTAGATTTCTTTTTTAGCCCGGTTCCTAAGTTCTTTAAATACTTGCAGGTGATTGGGAGATTTACTTTTAACCAAGTTTTCCAGGCATTATCTTGTTTGTGCATTAGTTTGCGAGTGTCTTTACTGAGCCATGGGGTGTAGTTTGATTTTATTCTTATTTTACGTGGGTGGGGGGGCTAGTGAGTTGAGGGTATTTAGAAAGATGCGGTTAAATTCGGGTACAGCTTCATCAAGAGAGAGGGAGTACAGTGTGGACCAGTTTATGGCAGAGAGACTGTCATTGAGAGAGGTGGGGTTGAAGTCTTTGAGTTTATGACAGACTTTATACAGTTGTGGTTTCTGTTGTTGGGGTGGGTATCTCACTATGCTAATGAGTAGGTGGTCACTTAGTGCATCAGGTAGTGTTGTGGAGTTGTGATAATGTTGGGGGCTGTTACAGAGGATCCAGTCAATTCTTGTGCCTTGGTAGGAGTGTTTGGAGAGTCTAGTGGGGGTAGTGATAAGTTGGGTGAAACCGAACAAATTAATACTTTGGGCAGGTAAAGGGGATTCGAGGGGTTTCCAGTTTATATTCACATCTGCTAGCAGTAAAGTTTCATGAGGTAGGTTTTGAAATAACAAGGAAAGAATGTTTTTCAGAATTTGGATGCTCTTGCCAGGAGGAATGTAAATGGCAGCAATGGCAAGTTTTTTGTGGTTGTTTAGATGGTAGTTTAGTATTAGTATTTCTGCTGGGCGAAAATCAGGTAGATCAATGGAAACGGGGGAAGGGTGAAATGTTGAGAGTAAAGAATTGTTACACCCCCCTTTTTGGTGGTTCTGTGTAGTCAATAGATGCAATACCCAGGGGGAAGGATTTCAGAGTTGGGTATATGGGGTTTCAGCCAGGTTTCAGAAAGTATAAGTAGGTGGGGGGAATTCTGGAAGATCCAAGCATGAAGGTCAGTAATTTTGTTAGTAAGGCTTTGAGTGTTGATTGCCATAATGGATAAATGTTTGTTAGAGTGGGGGGAGGGTGTACTGTGTGTGGGGATATCAGTTAACTGGGTAGGAGGGGGGAATTGTTGGGATGGGGGTAGGTGTACTGGAGTAGGCATAGGCTTAGGGTGGATTTCACCATCTAGTAAAAGTTTATTTGAAGTGAGTGAAAGTTTGGGTCTAAGGTTACGGGGGGGATAGTTGAAGTATTTTGTAGTGGAAACAGTGAGAGATGGAGGTGTTGTACAAAGAGGAAGAGATGGTAGTGAATGCAGTATATGAGTGTGTGTAATTAATACAGGAGGAGGTTGATGTTGGTCTGACATAGTGGGTGTTGGAATGGAATTATGTAAGGAGAGATAGTAGTAGAAGGAACAACTATTGCAAGACCACCAATTATTGGAGAGCCCACATTCTACCTTTCAGTAGTCATCTTGAGATTAGAACATCTGTTTTTTCCTGGTGAGAGAAGGAACACTGGAACATCACCGGAAAGTCTAATAACTGCTTCATAGGTGACAGCTTGGAATGTGTGCTTATATTCTTCTCCTGGTGAGAGAAGGATAGAGTGCATTGATTCCTGACTGTTTTTGGTTGAGCAGTGAGTGTCTGTGCTTGATGTTCCTGATTGGTCTGGTTGCTATTCAAGGCATCTACCAGGAAAAGTCTACAACAGGCATACAGACCCTTGCATCATCTGCGACAAGACTGTGGATCACCAAACAGACTGTGGCCTGGTTCTCATTTTGGGATTGGTGCTAATGTTTTGCTTCTTGTGAGAGAAGAAGCAAAGGGGCATTGCATCCTAGTAGAGTGAAGCTGTGGTGTGACCAGCACTAGTAGTAGCCAGGCAGTAACCATTCATGCGACTTCCCTCTTTTCATCATTCCTAACAAGCTAATTCCTTGTTTTCAGTAAGTGCTGCTTGATTTATTTCTAACTTCAGAATATCTGCCTAAATACTTCATCCTTAAAAGTTTGTGTCTATATCATAACATCAAAGACACAAAATGTCTAACGCTCACAAGAACGAAAATGCCGAAAATCGAATTCGGCAGCCCCCCACACCCCCTGTTAAATATATATTCCAACTCCGTGATCGCACTACAGTGAGGAAAGAACAAATATCCCAATCTTCTGCACTGCAATCTCAAAAATGGACCCTTGACATTTTGGCACTTTCGCTGTTGTGCCGTTCGACATTTTCATTTTTTGATAGCATAATATAGATCCATAATTTCAGGATCTACTTATTGGTTTCCCCTCAAATGTTTCGCAGTGCCCTGTTTAGGCAGAGACACCTTGAGTGACATTTTTCCTGTAAAAGCACAATTGAACTTTCACCAATACCTAGTTGCACACAGGACAACTAGTTTATAGTGACCAGCACTGTCCCCAGAGCTGCAAACGGGATACTCCTGCCATTGCTTTATATTCAGACTCCAACTGTCTAATCAATAAAAAGGGACTGTTGCCATGGATATGAACTTTCCTACTATTTCTGTTACCAGTTTAGTGGATGTGGGCATCCTGAGGCAATGTACAAATTGCCTCATGTTTACTGATAACCAGTTAATTCTCAAACAAACTGATATGGCATGTGAGAGATGTATTTACACAATGTCACTGGAGGCAAAGCTCGCACATAAAAGTACTCCTAATGTCAATCAGGTTGTCAGTAGTACACACGCTGCACCCATCACACACAATTCAAAGCAGACATATACCCACATATGCTGAGGCACTTAAATGCAACTTTTCTAAACCCCAAAAACCTCCTAGATGAAGTACACATAACAAATACCCTCAGAAGCCCCAATTGCACTCTTTCAAAACAACTCCCACATTAACACATATAGCCACAACCCATGGAGCCTCTACTTCTAAGTCCATAGGGCAAGACACCATGCAATCCAACATTCTGGTCATTGGATTCCATCCTGAGACACACCAATGTCCGTCTCACCAGGCTGAGTAAGGAGAAAATTACAGTCAGTTGCTTATCAGGGGCTAGGATCTGCCACATTATGCACACAGTCAGGTCACTGGACCACAAGTACCAGTATGACTCAGTCATAGTCCATGTGGGTGTAAATGACCTGAGACATACCTCCCTACACTATATGAAGAGAAACATCATTGAGCTCTTGGAATATGTGTCCCAGGCTATTATGAGCCTAGCACTGAGCAGCAGTTTACCTTCTCCAAGGATACTACCACAATATAAACAAAAGTTGATGGACTTTAATAATTGGCTTAGTTTCTGGTGTCATTCTAAGGGATGCAGTATTTGTCAGCATGTCAGGAGATGGTCAACAGGCCATGCTGCTTTGCCAGGGATAATCTGCAACTCCCCCCTCTAGTCTTTCAAATATTAGCTAAAACATTGTATTCCTCCATAGTGCCTTTTTTAGGCAATGCTAATCTGAAAGTACTTCTGACATAGCAAATCAAAACCAAGATAATCTAAAGGTATTACTGCTCGGTGCTAGGAGTCTAAACAAAAAACTCCACTCCCTAGAAGTTCTCTTCACCCTTGAGAATGCTGACTTTTGTGCGGTCACTGAGACATGGTGTAAAGTCGCAGAGAGCACTCCGACAGTTCAAGATTATAATGCCTTCCACACATTTAGACCAGCTACTACACAGACAATAACTAAAGGTGAAGGTGTCTCGATTTGCATCAAAAATAAATATACCTCAAAGCTGGTCAAAGAGGACAATGCGCTTGAGCTGCTCCATGTTCAGATCACCACAGGCAAAATCCAATACCACTTCTTTGCAAGCTATAGGTCCTTCTCTATGACACAGGAAACCCATACCATGTATTTAAACTTATTGGAAACACTCACCATCCAACCTTTAATTACCCCATATCCTATAAGACACCAAAGTAGAGGCACAGAGATTCCTGGACTTTGTAAACACAACCCCCTGGACCAGATTGTCAGTACACCAACAAGGGGTGCAACCATACTGGATCTGGTACTGACTAATATGGGAGAGTGCTGCACACCCCCTAGTGTAGTGTCTTCCCTGACAAGGTCAGACCACAAAATGGTCTCTTTTGAATTAAAAATAAAACCTGGGCCCCCAGCTAACCCTGGAATATTCAGGGACTACTCTAAGTTAACTTCCTGCTAATAAGTGATAACCCGGCAAAATTTCAATACCCTGTTAACCATCAGAACAATGCTGCCTATACAGAACTGTTCACAGAAACCCTAGACAAGCATGTTAATAGCTGCATAGAGTACCCACCAAGAAGAAGTACAGAACTAACTCAAAAAACAAGCCGCTCTGGTAGAATCACAAAATTAATAGGCTGTATAATAGAAAAAAGAAAATCATGGCAACATTAGGAGGTGCAGCACCCAGCAGGAAAATAAGTAGTCTCATCAAGCTAGGCAAACAACTCAGAGGACAAATAAAGTCTACCAAAGCCAAATTTGAGGTACATTTGGTCTCCTAGGCCAAGGACAACCAATCTCAAAGGCAATACACAGTTGTGTGCAGAGCTCATTGTAAATGGAGCCACCTATACTCATCCAGAAGATATAGCAAACTTACTGGCCAATAAATTCAGCTCCAACTTTACCCCTTTCTCCCTCCTCAATCTTCCCTCAGGAAATACCATCAAATGTAACTTTCCCTGCTATCACTAGGGAACAGGTCCTTAATGCTCTCTCTAAGGCCATGAACACTGCATCAATGAACCTAGACAACCTTCCAGGATGCCTTCTAAATAGCATGAAACATGACCTATCATGAAATTTGGAATTGCTATTTAACTGTAGCCTCCGAACAGGCTTCATGCCTCATGAATGGAGAATACCAACAGTCATCTCTATGTACAAAGGTGGTCCATCTACAGAGCCTGGAAACTATGGACCCATAAGTCTCACTAGCCTTATATGCAAAGCCATGGAAAGAATTATCATGGAAATGATCAATAATGATAAATCTCCAGACACTGGATCCATCCCAGTCTGGCTTCGTCAAGGGCATGGCATGCCTACTCAACCGGTGGACATCTTTGAGAAGGCCACCAAAGCAATGGATGAGGGCAAAATGATTCACACTGCCCTCCTTGACCTGGCCAAGGCATTTGATACAATACTACACTCAGGCATTGTTGACAAGCTCAAGAGGTTAGGTACAACCCCCTATGTCACCCAGTGGATAGCCAACTGGCTCACAGACCAGACCCATGAAATTAGAATTGGGGACTCCACCTCTACAAAGAGGCTAGTCACAAGCGATCAGTCTATGGACCGCTCCTTTTTGGCATTTACTCCTCTGAAACCAAGGGCAATGTCAGTGGTCTCTGTCTGACTAAATTTGCAGATTATTGCAAATTAGGAGCTGTCATTGAATCCCACACTAACACAAATGTTCTCCACGAAGGGCTGACACAGACAAACAACTGGTGTCAGAGCCATGGACTCAAAGTAAATGCCAAGAAATGCATAATAGTATCTTTCAGGAAGTCATCCACCTCTGGTAACTATTATATTGACAACACACCCAGTAGTCAGGGACTTGGGGACAAACACAGACAGTAATCTAGCCTTTAACCATCACATGTCTACGGTGGTGAGTAAATTATTCTATGTTGCACAACTTATAAACAAAGGTATGGCATCTAAGTCCAAGGAAGTCATTGTTCCACTGTATTCAGCATTCATTAGACCTATTATTGAGTACAGTGCCCCCTATGGTATGTACCTAATAAAGCATATCCAACAATTGGAATGTCCACAGAGGTTCCTGACTAAAAGAATACAGGGCAAAAGTAAAATGTCTTATGTAAACCGCCTCAAAGTCCTATCCATGTATTCTGCCTCCTACAGGCTGTGAGGGGAGATCTATGCCTGGCATACAGGACATTGTCATACCCCACTCTGATGGGCCTCCTGCATATCCACAAAAAAAAAAGCACCACAATTACCCATTCTAAAGACTTAAACCTTGCCCGTGGTATAAATAGGACCTGCTGGAGAGACAGGTATGTATCCCATAGACTACCCCATCTCTGGAACAGGCTCCCCATTCATGTGAAGCAGTGTTCCTCCCTTACCCAATTCAAGTGCAACTTGAGCAATTAGATGGGGAACAGGAAATTCATCCCTGGTTTGGCACCTATGTTTTTAATGGACACAGGCAACCTGTAAATGGTTCATCTCCCAGGCACCTGCTCGTAAATATTTCATCTCGCAGGCCACTGCTTACACTTATCAAGGGTATCAGAACGTGTGAGAGATCTGGGATGCATGGCTAGGATTAATTAAAAAAGCCTTTTGGGTGTTAGCCTAGTGAACACCTAATGTGTGTGTGTGTGTGTGTGTGTGTGTGTGTGTGTGTGTGTGTGTGTGTGTGCTTTCTATTGCAGGAAATGAGTAGTAGAACACTCAAAGGAACATGCATTTATTCTAAAAAGAAACCAAGTATTTGTTTCCCCTTATGTTGTAGTTATCATTTAGCTAAATGCTAATCTTTATCCTGTTTCACTTCTGTTTTTATCCATTGCCAATATAAAATTGTCTCTCCTGAGATCCACAATTTCCTCCAGTAATCTATTGCTTTTTCAAGCCATTGCCTCTATGAAATAGCACTTCCCTTGCATCGATTATAAAACTCATCACAGCTAACTGCCTCCCATGTCTTGTTCTGCTCTAGCCTTCCTTCTAAGCACGAGTTCTCCCACCCTTCTTCCTGTTACTATTCTTTCTGTCCTTGTTATGGCACCATTCCTGTTTTACAAAGTAAACATTCCTAGGCTTACTTCATGTAACAGATGAAGCACTCCCTCTGTCAGGCTTGTAACCCTTCTGTGCACTTTCTTTGTCATCTTCATTTCCCCCTAAATGATTTCCAAAACTCAACATAGTATTGCAGGTGTGGTGGCTGCGCTAGTGATTTCTTCAGTGGAACTGTGACTTCGCAATCCTTAGATTCCACCAATTGAGATAGATACCACAGTGTTCTCCTGAACCTTCCCATTGCTTGTCTGTTTACCTCTGGTAATCTGTTTCATGTTGGATAATGATCCTTCTCCTCTGCTGTGATTACGCTTTCCTGTACTTTACTGCATAACTATTATAAACATAGTATATAACGTTAGGATTATCATAATTATAGTATATAACTTTACTGTAGGACTATTGCAATCATAGTATATAACTTTATTGTAGGACTATCATAATCATATAATAATCATAGTATATAACTTTACTAAAGGACTATCATAATCATAGTATATAACTTTACTGTAGGACTATTATAATCATAGTATATATCTTTAAACTTAACTGCATTGTAGTTCAGTTGTGCTCTTTCTATCCACTCCATTAACTTCATTAGAGTCTCTCTAAGACTTGATATCCCATCTTCTACAATTGCTCCAGTCTTGATGGCATCTGGGATTAAAGTAAGTATATTTTCAGCCCCATTGCTGATATCTGTCATAGATGTGTTAAATGGCACCAGCCCCCAAATCCAGTCCCCAAAGTAAACCATTAGTTAACTCCCTCTTCTTTCGTTTTACTCCCAATAATCATTACTCTTTGTTTTCACTTTATTATAAATACTATTTGGTCCATCTTGTAAAGGTAGATTATGACAGAAAGATGATGTTTGAATCCCAGTGTTGCCAATCAATGTAAAAGGAGAAGGACAGTGGCAGACAGATGGGAGTCTGAATCCCATTGCTGCCAATGAAGACAATGGACAGGGGCTACAGTGCTGTGATCTGGTCCACTAACTACCAATAAATACAAAACTTTTAAATCTATAAATCATAAATCTGATGGCTACCAAGGATGTGGTCTTCTGAGTCACATCACTGGTACCAAACAGATTAAGGAAAAAAGGATGCAAAAGTATGAATCACGAAGTAATTTCTAAATTGCAGCTTGGGCAAAAAATATACAGGAAATTTACTGTTGTATTGAGTATGGTCCTACACTGCCCACATTAATGAAGAGGTTTCACATGAACACCCTACTGAGGCCTAGCTCGCTGGATCTGTTTCACAACATTCTTTCTGAATTTCATTGCCTTCCACTACTCACTTCCCTACAGTAACTGTATTTAAATAAGCTGTTTTATTCATGTACACATACATATTCATTTTTTAGGGAATGCTGGTAATATTTTCCAACAATACAGCCTCCTTTCCAGACTCATACTAGTAAACTGCCACTTCTCCTGATAACCAGGCTGGGGACCACCAAGTTAGAGTTTCACTTTTGTTAATAAGCCAAATAATCATAAACACAAATGATAGTGTGCATAACAGTCTGGACAATGGAAGTAGATACGGGTCTATATTATATCATTGAATGCTTAAAAAAGTGAACGCTGATTGATCGACCTAATTTAAGCGAAAGCTTACAATCTCGAACTGTCAGATCAGCGATTTTTTTTCCCAGGGAAAAAAATCGCTGATCCAAAACACATACACACAACACAAGCACACCAAACAAACAGAAATCCACACACACACACCTAAAATCTGATACCTAACCCTACACTAAATTATGCACACACCACTAACTACCCACTTACCTTAATCCAAACCCTAACCCTAAGGTCCGTCACTATCGCACACTCACCTCACCCGCTCCCTAACCCTAACTCACTTAAATCAGCCCTAACCCTCATGTCCACTCAATCGCACACACACCTAACCCGAGCCCTAACCCTACCTCACCTAAATCACCCTAACACTCACATCCACACAATCGCACACTTACCTGAATCCGACCGGTAACTTTCCACCATAACACTGAAAATACCGAAGCAACAGAAACGGACAACCAAATTCTTTCCCTAGGAAAAAATTCGAGTTTCTGCTGCGTCGATATTTTGCAGTTTCGTGAAAATAAGTTTGATCAATCAGCATTCGCTTTTTTAAGCGTTCGAGGATATAATATAGACCCGTAGATACAGCAGTTTGTCATCAGTTATCCATAAATACCTTCTTATACAATAATAAGTACATAAATAAATGGAAAGCTACAAAACCTTTTAAAAGTGAATAAATAAAATTACTTACAAAAGAGTGAGTTAAGCATTATGGTTAAGAATTAAATATACAGTTAGAGATAAATTCCACAAAGAAACAGAAATTAATTCATTTGAAAAAAAATATATAATGAAAGAAAGCAAACATCTATCTCCAGCTGTTCTTTTTCCTGACTATTCTTACCTAAAAGAATTACTGGGCCCTGACTGGAACAGCTGAATTTCTAAAACATATTTAATGCGGTGGCAAAATTGCAGAGTACTCATGAGCCATGGTGGAATTCCAGAAGGTATGAAACATGTACACCTCTTTCTACAAGTCACTGTACCTTTCCCCATTTAAAATGTACAGCATTGCAAAGGGCTGGCCCTGTGGCCATACTGAATGCTAATGAGGCAGTCTGTGAGGGAGCGGTATATGCTAGTTAGCCACATGTTCTCGCCCAAAATCCACCTCCAGGAAGGCGTCTACATGGCCATCCCCACCATGTTGTGGTATTGAACATGGCCAAAAGGCGATGATCAACCACTTATCACAAACACAGTATGGGAATTGGGGGTTGAGGGAACCAATAGACCACCAGGGATTACACCTAAAGCACCATAATTGCACCAAAAGCACAACCGACCACACAGTCAGGATTGGGGGTGGGTGAACCACTAGACACCAGAGATTACAATGATCAGAAGTGACATAAGAGCACCAACATCATAACGGGGATTGTGGTGGGGAATACACTAGACCACCAAGGATAATCAAAGAGCAAAGTGCCTTAATGAGACCAGTAGCACAATAGGGATATGAGAGTGAAGGGAACCACTAGACACCAAGGATTACTGTGATCAGAAATGCCATAATGGCACCAACAGCAGAACAGGAAACAGTGTAAAAAGATGCACTAGACTACCAGGGATTACTCTTAAAGTGGTGTAAGGGCATCAACAGTAGTGCAAGGATCAGGGGTGGCAGGATACACTAGCTACCAGGGCATAATAGATACATGCCACAGTGGCACTTCACTTATGGGGTGGGAAGAAAACAGGAGGGCAGACAGATTATGGACAGGTACAGGGACTGTGGGTGTGTGTTTGTTCATGTTGTGTGTACTTGTGTGTGGGGGAGAGTGGCTTTAGTGGGGACTGCCACTGAATACATCAGCAAGAGTTTACTACCACGATGTGCAGATCAGCAATGAGCTGTACATCATGGTAGAAAGTGCAATTCAGAGACATGCAAATTAGCCAATAATGTGGTCTTATCTCACTTTGGCTAACATGTCTATGTATAGCAAATGGGCACATCATGGGAGAAGGGACTTTTTGGCACAAGCCATATGGCTTGTCCCGGGCACTTTAATATAAATTATGGGACAGGCTAAATGTAGTACGCATTCTCAACTGCTTTCATTCTCTCTTCTTAAACTACCTGGTTTATATCCTTTCTTACAGACTACAGATGCAACCAAACAGGTTTTCACATTTGCATCATAATAAGCCTGTTTTCTTGATCAGTGTCTCTTTAAAGAATTTTCTAATGGCTCCTTATGATATGTTAGTTTCCTGACCCATGGAAAGTCACATTTTTTTTTTAATTTTCACATCTTATGTATATTTTGTTTAGTTTTCAGTAGCAGAAAACACTGCCATCTTCATTTACAAACTTCATATAGTTTTTGACATTTATAGAAAAAGATCAGAAGCTCACACATTTTTTTCTACCACTGAGGAATCACACATTTCTAATTAAAATTATTTTTAGCATACTTACTGTGCATTTTGTACAAGTTAAGTAGAATCCACATATCTATCACATTCTAATTAAGGAGAACAATGGCATATTTATATGAATCTCCCACACCTTACTACACATTCAGACTTAATGGAAAATATGGTGGCATAATGGTTAAGGTTTTTGCCTCACAAACACAAGGTTCATGGTTTAATCATGACCTCAGGTTACTGCCTTATACCTAATTTGCATGTTTAGTCTGTCAGTGCAAAAAAATGTTATGCACTACTTCCTCTGCTGCAGGGTTTGATTCCTTCAGCCGCTTTTTGCCTACTGTGCTCATGAGCAAGTCACTTAATGAGACAGTGTTCTAGGGAAATTGGATTAGTCTCCTCAATGGTCACCTGGTCTACATGTTTAATAACTACCTGTGAACGTATTCCTATTCCCATTATTTTTTTTCAATTAGCATTGTACATGGTACTGTGCTGAAGGCCTTGCTAATGACAAGGAATATCATATCCACTGGTCTTCTGCCTAGTTCTACTGCTACCCAGTCAAAAGCCAACACATTTGATCGACACAGTCGTCTTTTTGTAGATTGATGCTAGTGCTCAGCAGCTCTTTTCCTGACATGAATTTACCCACCTATTTCTGATAATTTCTTCACTTTTCTTTCCTAGTGCTGCTGTAAGACTATTGGTCTATCTTTCTTTGGAATCTTCCTTAAGTAAAAGCATCACTAATATCTTATAGTAACCCATTAAACACCAGAAGTCCCTTGGAGCAGATTAATCAAGTTTTTGGAATGCCCAGTATGGTTAATGACTCCTTCAACATTCAGAGTGTTATCCATTCTGGTCTCCCTGACATAGCCACTCTTAGTCATGTCAACTCTTTTTCTGCCTCATTTCTAGTTATTCTCCCATCAGTTTACTTGTTCCCTACCTAATTCCGCAAAACTGGCCCCAGCTTTGAAACTTCCTTACTTTTTCTATAGAGAAAAATGGAACCAAAATGCTATTCATTGTTTCAGCATGTTTACTTGGGTCTTTAGCTTTCTTACCACCTTCATCCAACACTACAAAAAACTGCCTTCCAAGCTTTTTCCCCCTTTAAACCTTTTACTGACTTTCCTTTCCATTTATTCTTCATTTCAGTCTTCATGCTTTCTAAACTCAATAGCACATGGCATCTGAGTGCTCTTCTCAGATGCCTACTTCCTCCTCCATATTGTTTTTCTCTACCTCATGGACCCATTCCTTTTTTCTTTCATTTTCTCTTTTATTTTAACTAAAAAGTTTGTTTGCTGAAACTATTGCATTTCATCTGCTTATGCTATCATTTAACTACAACAGTCAGCTTCCTATAATGTAATCCATTTTGACCCAAATTTCCATGTATAAATCAATTCTTTTTTCCTGCTGCTGTTTTGAACTACATTGATCATGGCTTGTCTATGGCTTCCTCACCTCAGTTTAAATCATCCCCACTATCCTTTTGTCAGGACCATATCTATTGTCCCCTAATTCGTTGTTGGGACCTTCTCTCTCTCTCCAAACCATACTGTTATTAAAGCATCTGCTAGAAGAAATGACATTAACAGACAATGGTAGTATTTTCTAGTTTTTTTCCAGGTAAATGCAAATCACATGCTAATAATAGCACCATTTTACTGCATAGCACATGATCCAGTTTTGTTTCCATTTAATGTCATCTTCCTGTCTGGCATCTGTTGGTGTGTACATTGTATCAGCACACCTTTTCTCCATTTCTTTCTGGCCCATTTATTCTTAGATATAACACATTAGTTTTAAACCTTATGAGTTCTTGTAAGCCACAGTTTTCTTCATCAAGTGATCAGTTATTTTCCTCTCTTATATTCACACCAGTAATCCTCTTCCAACCGTTCCTTATCTGTCACTGCTATACAGCTTGTATTCAGGTCTTACCATGTCCTATAACCATATCCTACTCATTGTCCGTTTCCCATGTTTCCTCATTCCTGCTCTGTCTTCCCTTTCTTCTGATACCATTCATCATTCACTCATTTTTCTTTCCTACATTCCTTGCATGGGGAATATAAATGTGCATATACCTTCTGTCTCTTCTTTTCCTTTTCCATCTCCCTTGAAGCTACTTCTTCCTGTTATTGTCATTATCTTTCTGTACTCCTTACCAGCAAGACAGAGTAGTGTGTGTGTGTGTGTGTGTGTGTGTGTGTGTGTGTGTGTGTTGTTATAAAGAATAATTCTGTGACTGTGTATGTGTGGCCCTATCATTTGTTATAGTTTATAAGCTAAAGGAGTATAATGTAAAGAGATTTGTTACTGTTGGCTGCGGCCAACTACATTTGGGCTGGAAGCACTTCCACCACTAAAGAAAGAATGCAGTGAATGAGGAGCCACCAAGCTGAACAAACAAATCCTTTAGTGTTGCACCAAAACCACACACTTTATTACTTCAACTAAAATAACAAATAATCCACATAAATCCGTAAGCACTTTCATTTAAACCTTGTTAAACTTTATCAGACAATTTTAAAATCATGACATCAAAAATCATAGCAAAAAAGTAACACAGCATGTCATAATCAGGAGCATTGTGAGCTAACTGATCAATAATGTTTTAATTGAAGTAATTCATATAGTATAAAATGAAGTGGTGTCATGATTTTAAAATTGTCTGATGAAGTTTAACAAGGTTTAAACAAAAGTGCTTACGGATTTATGTGGATTATATGTTATTTTAGTTTAAGTAATAAAGTGTGTGGTTTTGGTGCAACACTAAAGGATTCGTTTGTTCAGCTTGGTGGCTCCTCGTTCACTGTGTTTTTGCCTTTTGCAGTTGGTTCATTCTCTGTTTTTACTGGTATGTCTTTGGGAAATGAATCTGAGGGTGCCATACAGCTGGATGATGAAAACGGAAGGACCGAAGAGTCGATTGGGAAGTTAACCGCACTTATCATGCAACTATCACAAAGAGTGGATAGTTTGTATGAGCGATTTAATGCTCCTGGATCAAGTTCTGTTAATGGTGGTGCAAACGCACTTAGAAACAGCACCACATTTGATTTTAACACTACGCCGTTTTGTTTGGGGAATTCAAATCCCCTTGTTCACAATGCTACTGTTGGATCCGACCATTGTCCTCAACCGGAGGTCCACGGACACTTGGGAGTATGCATGCATAGTTTGGGGCAGAATGTCAGCAACAATAATGGACACAGAAGGGAAGTACCTGTCCTTAATGAATGGTTGGAGTCAGCATTTGCTTTTTCTGGCGGACATGCACAAGGTACAAATTCCATTGAAACTAAATTAAATGATTTCGACATTAAGCTGCTTAAATTTAGAAAATTACAATTATAAAGTGCATATCTAAAATAATGCATTAAGCAGAATATAATTCCAAAGGGCTTGCGCTTTTGGCACTATCCCACAGGCTTAGCTAATAACTCATCCTTACATATGGAGTTAATGCAGCTCTTCGACAGAAGTGAAAAAGAATTGTTAAATATCATGACAAAATATAATCAAACAGACATATAAGTACTTATGAATGAACTTAGTACATTAGATAGGGACATCAGAGAGGACATTACATATGAAAACACAAAATATGAAATGCTACGGATATATAATATCATTGATTAACAGCTATTGAAATTAAAAGCTGGCAAAATGCATAAGTTAGAAAGAGATTTGAATCAGTATGCAAATGGAATAGCATATCCTAAGCCCCCTGGAAGCCAAAGAAGATATAGGCATAATAATAACATAGACAGTATGAATACTGATATAATGGGCCAAGAGAAACTGTTCAGCAAGCTGATTCTGCATATGACCAAGAATTTCAGAAGATCAGAAGATCGGAGAGACTAAAAAATAAAAATCCCAATTTTTATAATTATGCGGCGGGGTTTCAAGGAGCCAGACCAAAAAACAAGCAATGGAGAACTTAAACAATGGCTTTACTTTTACAGCTGATTCATGTGTTATGTATGATATGCAACAACCTAATAATATGTTATGTGAATATGATGAACATGTCGTAGTGAATACTAGAGGAGATTTTAAGGTTTTTAATTTTTCAGAAGTCCATGTAGATGAACAAGTGGCAGATGTTTTAGCTAAGGGAAATACTTTTTTGTTCCATCTAGGTCTTTTGATTTTACTAGCACTATGATTGATATTAAAATGTTTTTAAGGAAAATTAATTTTGGTTTACTATATCAAGATGGTATATATAATGTGAATAATAAACATTAGCAGCATTTCTAATCCACCTTTACACCCTAAATTAATGGTGTATGAGAAGATGTGTGAACATGAATTAAAGCGCTTAGACATGTGCAACAAAAAGAGAAAATATATACAAAACTTAGATGAAGATGAACAAAGTATTCTGAAAGCATTAGTTAATGAGAAAGTAAGAATCATGAAACCAGATAAAGGAGGTGGAGCTGTTATTATGAGTCAAGAGATGTACAACCATAAATTAAATGATATATTGAATACAGATACGTACACAGAAATGTCACTGAATGAGTTGAATAATGCTTATAGAAAGATTTATGGACAAATAAATGACATTTTCTTAGAAGAACGTATTAATGTAGATTTATATAATTATCTTAACATCACAACCCCCAGAATTCCATTTTTTTGGCACCACCAAAATTCATAAAAGCATAGAGGACCCCCCCCCCATGCGCCCACTAGTTGATGGAAGAGACTCTATTACTTCAGTATGTGCAAAATATATAGACTATGAATTTAAAAAGATCCTTTGAAAAGAAATACAAATTTGTAAAGATTCCTGGACTTTCTTAGAGCACATGAATGAAGCTGAGTTTGATTACAGCGATATTCTAGTCACTATAGATGTGATTTATACACTGTTATTCTGCAAACTATAGGGCTATAATGGGTTAATGAAATGTTGATACATCATCATGTGACATGAGTTAATAAACCTAATCATGGAATTCTTAGAAATAGTACTAAGCAACAATTTTATAACTTTTAATAAATATTTTTTGCAGAAAAAGGGCATTGCTATGGGGAAACGTGGGGGTGCCTATGCGACTTTAGGTATGGCCTTCTGGGAGAAGAATCATGTATTCAATAGTAAATATAAAATCTTCATTAAATCATATCATTGGTTTCAGGATGATATTAGTATCATCTGGAATGCTACATTGGATATGTTGAATGAATTTTTAACATATATAAATACCATTACCAACTTCCTGAAATTTACATGGGATATTAATAATGAATATATTAATTATTTGGATGTACACCTTATGAAAGATAGTGGTAATCAAGCTTATATAGCAGTTATTCATAGAAAGGAGTCTTAATATAATTGCTTCTTGCATTATAGCAGTTGCCATCCGGAACACCAGAAAAAGTCCGTAGTCAAAGGACAACTAGTAAGGTCAGCCCAGATGGTGACTAAGTTTGATCAATTTGAAGAAGAATGCAAATTTTTACGTGACTTGTTTCTTAATAGAAGCCATCCAGAAGCATTAGTTGACACTTTAATACATGAAGTTACCACCAAGAGGTTGAATGGTCATTTTAAACCTATTTTAGACAAACAAAGTATAGTACATGATTCGAATAATTTACTTGACATTAGTGATGTCAGTCAAAACAATGATGTAATAAGGGGGTCAACGAGAGAGACTAACTTCTCGAGAGCTTTAGTGCTTACTTTCTCCCAAGAGCATAATATAATCAGAGACATATTAGTTGATAATTGGACTATACTAATGGAGGACCTCCATTGTACAAATCAGATCAGTGAGAAACACAAAATAGTCTATAGGAAAGGTAGAAGCTGCAAGGAAATTTTAAAATATGTAAAAGATTCACCTATTTACACCAATATAGTCATGACTAATTGTGGGGCCTGTCATTGGTGTCACAAAATCAAAATAGGTGAATCTTTTCAAGTTAGAAAAAGGAATTTTTATTTACATGGCAAATATAATTGTAAATCAAAAGCGGTTGTATACCTAGCTACATGTAATTCATGCCCAATTTTCTATATAGGGAAAACAGAGAGACATTTAGCCCAAAGAATATATGAGCATGAATATGCTATAAAGAAAAAATAAACCTAACAATGCTCTAGTAAAACATATCAGTGAGTATAAAGATCACCAGTTTTCTTTTATAGTGATTGACCATGTGGATATAGAGGATAGGAGACCTTGGGGCCTGTACTTAGAACTTAAAGAATTGCAATGGCAAATAAGAACACAAGCAGACATTGTAGCCCAGAATAAATGAGCGCAGCTTTATTACCCCATTATTGAAACTGAAGGCATTACATAGTGTGATAGCATACTGTATTAAATGTAGCTTACATGAATTAGGTAACATGCAGTTTAAGAAAATCTATGTATAAACATACATATTTGATTAAATATATTTATATTTGTTTAAATGTTTTTCTGTATGGTTTTTTATACATCACAGAATTGATTTTCTATGTTATTAATTTATAATACCATATGCAGTATTTAGTTTTATATATATATATATATATATATATATATATATATATATATATATATATATATATATATACATTTTAGATTATCAAAGTTTTATATGACTGTACATTTTAATGTTAATATATACAGCATACAGTTTCTGAATGTCCCCTCAATATGAGAGTTATCCATTATGCACATTTCACCTAGGTGTTTGCTTTCATTGTTTTTATTATTAATTGCATTTTTAGCAAAAACGTAACACAGCATGTCATAATCAGGAGCATTGTGAGCTAATTGATCAATAATGTTTTAATTGAAGTAATTCATATAGTATAAAAGGAAGTTTTGTCATGATTTTAAAATTGTCTGATGAAGTTTAACAAGGTTTAAATGAAAGCGCTTTCGGATTTATGTGGATTATTTGTTAGTTTAGTTGAAGTAATAAAGTGTGTGGTTTTGGTGCAATACTAAAAGATTCTTTTGTTCAGCTTGGTGGCTCCTCGTTCACTGTGTTTTTGCCTTTTGCAGTTGGTTCATTCTCTGTTTTTACTAAAGAAAGAATGTTATCCTGTTATAAACATTGCCCAAAGTACCTAATTTCATTTATGAAACTTGCCATTTTATGTTCAAATTAAAAGCATTAACTTAACTGGACTGCTGTGTTGAAATCTTGATCCCAATGCTGTCTAGGTTTGGTTAGTCAGGGAGCAATATTCTTTGTACCCATTTCCCCATGTCCCCATTTCAAACCAACTGGTTGCCTCTACTAACAGAACTGTAATTTAAATATAGAATTGAAGCTTTGACAGCATACTAGGGAAACTTGACTGCTCACAGACTGTTAGTTTCCCTGGCTGATATGTAAAATTTAAATTCATTAAACATAATTAAATGCATTAGCTTGCATAATCTTTTGAGCATTTCAGAATTCATTAGCTGTTGGTGTTCCTCACAATACTGTGTATTTGACTGTTTCTCTTCAGAAGCCATTTGTTTCAGTTGTCCAGTACTCTCCATAACAATAACTTTGTTTCACCTCTGTGACCATTGTTTCAACTACTTTTGTATTTTTTTAATTAATTCTGTTTATGTGATGTCTGTTAACCAGCTATGTGAACTTGTCCAAGGACCCTCTCCAGACACAATTGTGGCCAAACGGGTGATGATAATGCAGATACAGAGACAATATTTTATAATACGATGCAAACAGATTAAAAATACGTATGACATAAAGTATAATGAGTCAAAAAGAAAAATTAAGTAAAGTACATAGTAGTCATGTCTAAAGAAGGTAATGGACATGTATAGCATAAAAAAGAACAAGGAAAGATAAATGGTAATAGATAGATAACACATTCAATTGTGTTTCAGTTACTTGCAAAAATGTAATTACCACCACACTGCTTCAGGTAAAAGCAATGCAGTATGATAAGGACATTTGCAGTTAAATATGGAGAAAGAACTGCACCTACATTCAGCACAAGTTGTATTCCAGCAACTCTAATAAGTTTCTGTCGAAGGCACCTGTAACCTTATTCCAACTGCAGCTCTTTGATGTCTTCCATGGCACAGTGAGGCTCAATGCAGTCCCCTTGAACTTATATCAAGCAAAATCATGTCTAGATGTGGTGATTATGCAAATAAGGGCTCAAATAATTATATATATATATATATATATATATATATATATATATATATATATATTTCGTGACAGTTTGTGACCTAGGTCACAGGTATGGCCTGAAGATGCTAACCATATTTTTCTGGCATTTACGTGATATTGAATATATCTGGTGAAGCTGTGGGCACTACAACTTGCAGGGCCCAGCAGCGGAGCATGAATGGGAGGAAAATTTTTCCTCTACTTACTCCTTCATGATCCTCTACTTACTCCTTCATGATCACCCCAATTCTTATTGCAGGAGGGCTATGAAGGCACTAATATAAGACAGAGGCATAGAATTATCTGGCTAGAGTTGTGGCAGATGTTATGGAAATCCTGCAAGGAGGTGAACAATGTTGCCATCATTACAGCAACCTTAAGTGATGCCATACCTACCTCCTTGGTTAGTACGAAGCTGAGGTTACAGTTATTCTGCCAGAGATGTACTGTAAATAATTTTCCTCACATACACATGCATACTGCCATTGTGTGATATGCAGATCTTGCACAGTCCTGTTCCTCTTTCACCTTTATGTACATTGGACAAAAAAAGTGTACACACCCCTGTTAAAATGCCAGGTTTTTGTGATATAAAAAAAATGAAACAACAATAAATAATTTCAAAACTTTTCCCACCTTTAATGTGACCTATAACCTGTACATTATTCAATCATTCTTCATTTAACTATTCCATAAAAAGAAGTTATGTACTTACCATAACGTTCCATCTGTGTTGTCCATTTTCATTCTTCCTCAACGTATGGGTTTGGATCCGACACTCAGATCTGACTCGGACGTTACTTCAGCTCATGGAGGCCAACAAACTCTTGAGCTCCTTTCTTACCCACAATGCCCCATGCCTAACTTCCCTCAGATCCTATTCACAGCTTGAGAGAGAAGGAAAATGAGAGACTATAAAAGAATAGCCATAACTGGAGTTCAACACAAGGGACAGATGGTGTCTGTGGTGTCCATTAAGGTTTCATTCCTCCAGAAGTCATTAGAGAAAAATAGAGGGGGAAGGAGGGTGGGGAGTTGAGGAAGAATGAAAATTGACAACTCAGATGGAATGTTATGGTAAGTACGTAAATTCTTTATCTGATGATGTTAATTTTCATTCATTCCTCAACAGAGTCTCCAGCTACCTAATTCCTGGGTGGAGTCTAAGGAAGAATATTCTTGAGTACGATTGAGGCAAAGGCAGCTCTTCCCCTTGAGACCAGATCTAGTTTGTAATGAGTGATAAAGGTATGAGAATTTGACCATGTAGCAGCCACACAAATATCATCCATGTATGCTCTAGCCTGGAATACGGTGGAAGTAGTCATAGATCTAGTGGAATGAGCCTTTAATGGTTTGGTAGGGGGGGATTCAATTTAGTGTAGACAAAAGAGATGCAATCTGTCAACTATCTGGCTGTAGTTACCTTTGTGACTGATTTACCCATCTTGTGATGTGCAAAGGAAACAAAGAGCTGGTCTGGCTTTCTAATTTATTTTGCTTGGTGCAGATAGAAATGGAATTACCTATGAGCATCCAGTAAGTGCAGCATATATTCTCCTTTATTTGCAAAGTTTGGGAAGAATACTGGCAAGTTAATGGTTGGTTAATGTTGGATTCTGACACTACCTTAAGTAAGAAGGAAGCACTGGTACATAAGGTGACCCTGTCCTTGTGGAAAATCAAATATGGGCGGCTTAGAAGATAATGCTTAAAGTTCTGAAATCCTTCTAGTAGATGTAATAGCCACTAAAACGATAGTCTTCCAGGTCAAGAGTTTTAAATCACATTTAGCTGCAGGTTCAAAGGGAGACTATGTCAAGGCTTGCAGTACCAAATTTAAATCCCATGGTGGTATAGGATCTTTGAAAGGAGGTCTAAGTGTAACAGTACCTTTCAAAAATGCTTTTTGCATATTTTGGAGGAAGCCAGGGAAGAATTCTGAAAACTGACATAGAAATTCGAAATGGCTGTGAGTAGGAATTTAATAGTCAATGAACTAGCACCCTCATTAAATAAACTCACTACAAATTCAAGAACGGATTGCATCGGGGCTGAGAATGGTTCTACCTGATTCTGCTCTGCCCAATAAGTAAATCTTCATTTACTTTTGTAGAGTTTTCTCGTAGAGAGTTTATTAGAAGATAACAGGAAGGAATGGACAGGTGAAGAGAGCATAGGTTGCCTGGCTATTAATGGAATTGGCGAAACCATGCAGTCAGTTTAAGGTTTGGGATGCTTGGGTGAATCATGCCTGTTAAGTGAGACAGAAGGTCTGGTGTTGGATCCAGAATCTGAGGTGGGTACCCAAGATGAGGCCGCAGGAAAGGGAACCAAATTTGTCAAGGCCAGTAAGATGCAAAGAGGATGACTTTAGTCTTCAACCTGGCTGCTTTTTGAAGGAATTTGGAAATTAAAGGAGTCAAGAGATAAGCATATAGAAGACCGGGGGGTCAAACATGGAGAACAGCATCCTTCTGTGACTTCCCTGATGGGAGAACTAGGGCAAAGAGGCTGCTGCACTTGTTGTTTAGGGGAGATGCAAAGAGATCACAGCAAAGCTGGCCCCACCAATGGAAAATCATGTACGTCACTTTGATTTTGAGAGACCACTCAGGAGGTAGTAAAATGTACCTGCTCAGCTTGTCTGCTATCACATTGGACTTCCCCAGAATGTGCATTGCAATTAGAAAGTGGTTGGATTAAATCATCCATTGCCACACCCTCAGGGCTTCTTGACGGAGGGGGTAAGACTTTGTTTCCCCCTTGTTTGTTGATGTACCAAACCACTGGCATGTTGTCCATTTAGATCGCAATTGTTCTGAGAGGGAGATAGAATGCTTGTAATGCCAAAAGCACTGCTGTCATTTCTAGAACATTGATATGTAAGCTGGCCTCTTCGAGAAACCAAGTGCCTTGGACTGTTTTCCTGAGAAAATGCCCCACCACCCCCATTCAGTCTGGGAAGTGCCCATTGTCACTATGGCCTTGGGCTAAGGGAAAATGAAAAGATGACCTTGCATGACCTTGCAAAAGTTGTTGCGACTGCATCCACCATGAAAGATACCGTATGTATTCTTATCTTTGCTGACATGGGGTGAGAGAGAATTGACCATTGTGTTTGTGGCATCCATTGCAGAATTCTCATATGATATCTTGCTAAAAGAACCAATATTATTGGTGCTGACATTGATCCAAGGACTTGCAGAATCAAATGGGCTGAAATTCTGGTACTGCAGATTATTTTCTTGATCTGATTTCTTATTGTTTGTACTCTTGAAAGGGGGAAGAGATGCTACCATAGATACTGTGTTGAAAATTGCTCCTATGAACTCCAATGTCTGAGTCGATTGTAATTGAGACTTGTTGTAAATGATGGTTATTCCAAGTTTTGAATTTGAAAAAATTTCCAATACTTGGTCTCATGCTTGTACCAGTTAATGCATGGTTGAGTAATAATGAACCAGCCATCAAAATATGGAAACACCTGGAATCCCTGCATTCTCAGATGAGCTGCTACTACTGCCATGCAGTTGTTGAACACCCTGGGGGCTGTGGTGATGCCAAAGAGTAGTGGTCTGAACTGGTAATGACTGGCTTCCAGCCAGAAACGTAAGTACAGTCTAGATCGTCTGTTCATTTTTATGTGATAGTACACATCCTGAAGGTCTATCGAGCACATCCAGTCATCCTTGCTCAGAAGGAACAGAATGGACTGAACTGTGACCATCTGGAACTTAGTGTGGCAAACTGATTTGTTCAATGCACTGAGATCTAAAAATGGTCCCTGGTCCCCTGTTTTCTTTGGCACTAAAAAGAATCTTGAGTAAGTTCCAGACACTATTTGATATGGCAGGAACTCTTGGATGATGCTTTTTTCTAACAGCTTTTGTATTTCCAGTGCTGCTGCCTCCCTCTGACTGGGTGGAACCTCGGGGATTTTCCTGGGTAATGGGGGTGGAAGGGAAGAAGGAATAATATAGCCTCTGGAAATGATTCTCTGCACCGAAGTGTCCTTTGTTAAGTTTAGCCATGCTTCCTGGTGCAGAGATATTGACCCCGTGACTCCCTACAAAGGAAGGCAATTAGGCCTCCCTTCAGGAGCGCTGAAAGCGTCTGTTGGAATAGGTATCCTTAGACCCTTGGTTTTGTGAGCCTACTCTGCCACAAGGGCATCTTCTACTATTATTGCTCCCCCTCTCTGCCTCTGGGGGAACTACCTCCACATGTGTCCTGGAAAGGACCCTGACACTTCTTGAAGCACATCTTTCAACCTCCCCATTGGTTCCTGGAAAATGTCTGTTGAGGGGTTGAAAAACATACACCTACAGCAGACAGGGTCTTTCCATCCTTCTTACACCTGGAGAGTGTGTCTTTTACTGTGGGGCCAAACAAGAAAGAACCGTCAAAAGGAGCATTGATGAAAAATGAATTCAAGGGCTCCACAAAATCACACAGGCGCATCCAGGTATGGATGGAAATGCCCATACCTGCAGCCCTTGAGGCACCTTGCAGCATGCAAGATGAGCTTCATGGACAAATTCACAGTAGATTAAAGGATTGCCAACTGTGAAGCTACAGAAGTTTGAGCCTCTGCAGTAGTGGCCCCAGAAAGGGAATTTGAAAGTTCTTTAATCATGTCCCTTTGCAATCTCATGAAGTGTGCCAAGTAGTTCAGTGATCAGACAGGAAATGTTGCTGTAGCATATACTTGCTTCCAAAATCTGTCCAAAGCCCTAGATTCTCTTTTAGAGGATGGACAGTGGAACTTTGTTCCATGAGTTCCTTCTCTGTAGCTGCCACCACGACCATAACATCAACCAGTGCTCCCTTACTCCAATCTTCCCTTCCTACCAGTGGAGCCAGAATCTTATCTGGTCTCTTGGGAATCAGCTCAATCATATCAGGCTCCTTCCATGCCTGCTGAGGGCATGAGGTCATCAGTGGGCAGAGTGACCCAGGAGGTAGACAGCCCAGTCTCGAAAGCTTCCAGAAATACGGACTTCTCAGGAGTTGGGTTTTGGGCAGACCAATCACCTTCTGTTTAAGCATCTCAAGGATGTCTCCAAATGAGACGTCATCAGGTGGTGATTTGGGAGACCCTTCTACCTCATCATATTCAGAATTCTCATTGATGGACTCCTGGGGGGAGTCCAAGTGCTTCTTCTTGCACGTCGTCTTCCTAGGGACTTCTTCGGTGAGATGATAGGGAAAAGTATCGGAAGAGATACCAATACCTGGCTGGTGTAGAATGCTGATGATCATGGTGCAAAGTCAAAAGAGATGTTGAACATTGATCTGAGGGAGAAGGAACTGCCTGACCAGCCAGAGCAGAGAAAACCCTCTTCACAACCTTGAAGGCTGACTGCTTTGGAGAGAAAGAAGCCAACAGAATTGAGAAAGTGAGTTTCTGGCCCGCCATCTTCCTCTGCTCCAAGAGCCATCTGCCCAAGATGGAAGCTGGATCCAAGCTGTCCATTGCTGAAGCTCAGAGGGGAAGAGATGGCTCTGAAAACTTTGGAGTCAACTCTATTCCCTTAGATCCAGTCCAGAAGCTTTGGCTCCAACAGGCATCCGGATCCGAGGATGTCAGGGCCGGAGCACTCAGAGTAACACTCAGGTCCAAAGAGAAAGCTGCCTTCAGATCCAACACAGAGGGGCCTGGAAAGCTTGGATCCGAGGACACTAGCACCGCAGGTTGGGTCAGATGAGGGGTTGCTATCAGTGGAGTAGTGGATGGACTGTATTCCTGACCCAAAGGGGTAGGAACTGTGAAAACTCCCTTCTGAAATTGCTCTGTAAAGAACCTCATCATCCTTTCCAAATCTGCCTTCGTAAGACTTCTGGAGGAATGAAAGAACACCACTGAAGGAGACTTAGCGTGTCACTCCAGAAAGGGGAGGGCACCCTGGACGGTATCAGATCCACTGTGGGAGAATACTGAGTACAAGGTATTGGCTTAGTATCCAAGGACTTCGGATCCCTAGTGTGTTTTGTCAGATCAGAGGAAGGACTTGCCAGATACCTGAGCAGATCCGTGGGTGATCGGATCCCAGAAGATGTCGGATCTGATTTTGATTTGTTTTTCTTTAGTTCCGAACAAGTTGAAGCCATAGAATCAGAAGATCTGGACCTTTTTGAAGGGTCCTTGAATTTTTCCCTTAGGAGATTGAACTCCAGCGATGACCTGGGAAAAAAGAGTTGGCAATAAACCTGGGTTGGGTTGTGAGGGTGGCCTAATGGTTAAGGTGTTTGCCTTACAAACACAAGATACAGGGTTTGAATCTCACAGGGGATAATTGGCTAGGCTTAAAATGGCTTGCAAGGGCAGTTAGCCTAATACTAACCTATGAACCTTTTAATATTAGTTTGTTTATCCTTTCTGTGGGAGCTGTGGGGTTGAACCCACTGCTGATATCGCATTCCTGGTCTAGGTGCTCACCCCCTAAACAGTACATACATAAAGATTGAGCATTAGTAATGGCATCTTGTGCCCACATTTTGTACATTCTTTAAAGCCTTTTTTCAGAGATAGCTACAGGAGACACTATAAATAACCAGATATCAGCAAATAACCAAGATATCTATACAAGCAGTAACAAATTAAATATTGCCACTAATGGAAGGAAAGGGCAGAGAAAAAAGCTAGTAGTTAGTTTGTTTTTTTTAATAGAAAAAAGAAAATATACCTGTGGTGGTAGGCCTACCAACAATGGTAGCAATAATACACTCACAAGTGTATAAGGGAGAGTAAAGATGAATAAGAGTAGCACTTAAGGGTAAAGTTTAAAGGAAAAAAACACTTATCTCAATGCGATCGCTCAAGAACAGTAGTCAGTTATGTCTGGTCATGAAAGTGGCAAACAAAACCTGAGGGAAGTTAGTCATGGGGCATTGTGAGTAGGAAAGGAGCAGAAGAGTTTTTTGGTCTCCATGAGCTGGAGTCTGATCCGAGTGTCAGATCTGAGCCCATACGTTGAGGAGTGAATGAAAATTTACAACATCTGATGCACTTTTTTCCATGCACATTCATTAGTTAAACTCATAGGTTTCAAAGTTTTACATTTTAAAATAAATATTAGGCCCAGTTCCAAAAGATTTGATCTCAGTGTAAGTGACCACTTAAACTGAGAACAAATCTTTAGGAATCTGGCCCCAGTGTAAACCTGTTTATAGACAGACCTTACACTAAAGTAAGTCACTTACATAGACAGCACGTCTTTTGAAATCAGGGCTGACTTACACTAAATGCAACTCTTTTGGAATCTGTCCCATTGTCTCTATCTGTATTTAATGTCTTAACCAACAACCTCCATTGCATAATTTTTCACTTGTTCTAAGACCATAGCTATTATAACAAAACAAAACACCCATGGTGTTCTCATATATGTTTGACCACTGGATTAATAAGTTTTCTGTTCTTTACATCGCCTAGTTTTACATTCTTACTTGTCTGTCCAATATATATATATAAATATATATATATATATATATATATATATATATATATATATATATATCCGTTTTCAATAGCACCTAAGGGTATAAATCAAATAAATATAAATGAGTACAGTGAACGTCACACATTTTACCATTAATAAAATTAAATTGAAGAGCTATAAAAAACATATACATCACTGTTCACATAGGAAAGTGTCCACATTCATAGGCATAGTATTTATGTCCCACTTCTTTACCTCTATATTTATTGTGGAGTAAAAGTTTTTTATATATTTTTTTTCTTCTATTATGAAATACTTATCTGGGTGACAGGGAATTTAGCTCACTAACATTTCTCAAAAAGTACCAGACTTTCTTAATTATCTTAATTATTTCCTCATAAAAAAAGTCTTATATTATGTAACAATATTTGTCTTGATTTCTTTGCCCAGTGATTTACTTCCTTGTCGCATAGCTCTCATTATTTAACAATATCTTTTCCCTTGTTTTTCTAGATACCTTAAAATAGGTCTCGTAACCATATCTGTCTCATTACAAAGGTATTTTTCTAATGTCTATAACATCTTTCAGGAAATCTGTTGTGCCACTGCACATTCTTTTTGCCCTTAAATGTTCTCCATAAGGGACAGAAGTCAACACATAGGGTGAATGACAACTAGAAAAATGTAAGGGTTATTATTAGCCATGGGTCTTCTATAGAGCACACTTCATAGTTCACTCTTTCATATCATATTATCTAAATAATGTATCCTTTGTTATGATTCAAATGTAAACTTTAATCCACATTAATTGTTACATAGCTCACTCACTTTATTGTTTTTTTATCTTTGTTATTGTTGCTAACTATCCACCAATTGGCCAGACCACTCTGCACACTACCATTTATGTTTATAATTACTGTTTGGCTACTGAGCAAGAGCAGTAAGGCAATTAGTGGGTCTCTAACCCAAAATTCTATAGTAGTAGCAGTTCTATCCTGCCAAAATGAAGAGTGTGAGTGTGTAAGTAAATAATAATTTCTTTGAAAGGCAGTTACTGACAGAATGGCAAGAAAGGCTCCTGGGGAGCTAGATAAAAGGTTTAACTTGCTAAGTGGTCAGTATGCAGTCCTAGTCTGAGTATGAATGGTAGAAGCCCATACCCAGGGCAGAAGTCCATATTCTCTGTATTCTCTTGAGGACTGGTTTTATTGGGTGAGTTGGCTGGAGAATCGAATTTGCGTGCATCTTTTCTCCTTTAACTTGTTGGGTGCCAGTGGTGTGACTTGAATGAGGCCATCACTAATTTGGCCATCTGACCTATTTGAGGGTAGTGGAGTGGGTCCAAGAATCATAGCCTCTGCCTCTCACACATCCAGTATTAAGTTGATTGGCAGTGATGGGACCCTATCTGACAGCCACGTATCTTGCTATGACATTTAGTTGGCTGTGGTAGGATTCAAACTCCATCAGTGCCAGACCAGTTGTCATACTTGCACTATTTTATTTTCTTTCTTTATGTATTTTATATTTGAAAAACATGTAGGTGTGACACTATATATATAAAGCAATGAATGATAAAAATGTTCACATTTGGCACATACAGCCAAAGTTTTGTATAAAATTATTATAAGGAATCTTTTTAAAACAAATCTTATGCAAATGAATATACACTCAAAAACACTGATATTTTTATTTTGTGCAACTTTCTCTAGTTTTAAGACAGTTGTTGACAGTTCTTTAAACATATTTAAAATAAGTTCAGGCAGCATTTTGTTATATGTTTTAAGCATAAGCATACACAAATGACAGTTTATTCTATCTTGCCTGATTAATTAGTTAAACTATGGAATAAAATGTCACAAATCTAAGAGTGGTATAACTAGTCAATTCGGGAAAGGCCTTCTTCCCACATCCAGAAAATACTAGTATACCGAAGTTAAAAGCAGAAAACATGATTTCCCCAATAAATTCTAGAATCATTAGAGAGAAAATTATTCAGACAAAAATGCAGTTAATTTACTAGCTTTTGTGCTATTTGGTTTCACAACATGACTGTTAAAAAACATTTTGTCAAGTTCTAACCTAAATATGAGACAATGTCCACTCAATCAACAGACATTGAATTTTGTCCTGCTAAGCAATCAGCCTTTACATAAAAACAATGCATGGTTTACTGCATATTTTGTAGTCCAGTATTAAAATTTGCATAAATAATAAAAATGTACTGTAAATAGGACTTCCACTTATGGTGCACTAGTTATTAGATGTCTCCCTTGCTGTCCTTGAGTTTATCAAGGTTAAACAGTTATAAATATGTTAATATCAGTTGTATGTTTGCGTTAAACTGTATCAACTGATTGGTCGGTATTGCATTACATCATTTTTATGCTACTACTAGGAAAGAAGAAAAAAAAAATTCCCTTCCTCAGTGATTGAGATAGTTTATATCAAATATGCTGGCAGACCACATGGGGGATGGTGGTGCTAAGGCTTTGGGTGATGTCCAAGGTTCACATGACAAAGACTGTAGTGAGACTGCAGAGGGAGTTCTTTGGGGTGGTCATTGTCCATGGTGGAGTGGGTGGGTACAACTTTGGAAATTATATTTCAGAAGATAGTCATTGTAAGGTGAAGGAGACTGAATATTTAAATTCATATGTAATGCTGATAGAACGGCAATTAGATCAGGGAGGTAGAGCTTACAGCAAAAACATTCACATCATTGGTATAATGGAAAAGGAGGAAGTTTTATACTGTTACATTTATTCAATAAAAGCTGACATCCTGGGGAGTAATCCCTGTCAGCCTAGGTTAGGAGAGCACCAATGCATGGACTACAGGTGGGAGAGTAGCTGGCCTTCGTGGTGATGTAAGTGCTCACATCACCACCATGGGATGGGAGTTAGGTTCATAAATGAAAAACACTTATTGCCTGGATACCAGTGACAGCACAAAATACCCTCATGAATGACTGGATGACAGCCCCTTAGAGGATTGATGGTCGACAACCATAGTGGCAAAAGCGATACAGTATAAAAGTTGACATGTTGGACTGGTCTGTATGATAGGAAACTAAAGACAGTGTGTGCCCTTTGTGTGTTTGTGCATAAGCTGTAATTGGCTGTGTTATGGCATATTTTTGTTGTTTTGAGGCTTTTAAGATTAAGAAGCAAGTAATGTTATTGTTGTGGTAACCTGGAAAGAGATTTAAAGTGAGAGCTAAGCATTTTTGTTAATGACTGCTGTTTCACAATAGGAAAAAGCAGATAAACATGATTGTTATAAGTGTAAGGGAATCTAGACTGAGGAAACTCATGTTCTGCTTGTTGAGCCATCTATTGTTTAGACTGTACATTGCTATGAGGTATAAAACCTGTACTGACTCGCAGGAAGCTTTGATGGCTTTCTTATTATGAACCCAGATGGCTGGGGGAGGTTTACGAGTTAGGGAGGGTGCAGCACATTAAAAAGGATGTGACAGGAAAACAAGTCAAGTAAAATGCTAGCACAAGCTAGATTAAAAGCACTGAAATGATCAGAGGGACAAGGATTTTTCCCAATTTTCAAGATTAGAATGACATAGTGGCAGCAGCTGTTAAAGGCTGTTGAACAGCTAGTGAGTCAATTGACTGTGATGTATATTAAACTGAGTATCTATATAGTATCTTAATTAAATCAGTGTGATATATCATTGTCGTTGTTTACCGACTATGTATTGGTTAATAATTTGTGTCTTTTTCTTCTATTTCAGCAATGACTCCTGCACATTTGTTTTTGTTCAAGCCAGGGGTTGGTGTACATTGGACCTTTATGATTCATGCCACACCTCAGTGTGATGTGATCAATGGACCCTGTAGACTAGCACCTCTGCATGATCCACCTACAGCATGACTTTGGGATGTGGGAGGAAACCGGAGCACCCGGGGGAACCCACGCAACCACAGGGAGGACATGCAGACTCCGCACAGAAGGCACCCCAGCCAAGGATTGAACCAGAGAACCTCTTGCTGTGAGGTGGCAATGCTAACTGCTGCACCACCGTGGACGCCCTTTTAAGTGCATTAGAATTACATTTAATAATTGTCCCTGATTTTGGGCTTTTGTTCCCTCATTATTTGTGGCTTTGTCCAGATTTGTTGAGCAAAGAAGTTGAGAGATATGACAGACAGGGGGAGCCACAGTGATAGATTTCAGCAACTGACACCACATATGTGTGTGTGTTTGAGGGTGAGGGCCACTGCTGTAGATGAGTGTGTGCTTCATGATCTGGTGATTGTAGTGAGCAAGGAAGTTGGGATAGGGAGGGGTTGGTGTCTCTGGTGTGGTGTGACTAGCCAGAGGTGGATGGATGGTGCTGGGGATTTTTGTGAGTGTGCATGAATGCAGCTCCATCAGGAGGTGCTGCACTGGTAGACCTTCCCTCCCCTATTCCCCCCACCACCTTAATCTACCTTAGTCTACCATTATATTTCCACACATACACCTTTCACCTGTGACACCCATTCCCTAAACATAACCAAACAACTTCACTGATGTTATAGAAACATTTCTGCTTCTACTTACCAATTTCCCAACTTTCATCTAACTTTTAACATCATTCCTAACAGCATTTCTCCATCACATACTGCTTTGCATTATATCTGCTCCTACTCAGATCTTTCCCCAACAGTAACTCTAAATCTATTTGACATTTCATTTTCTTTTTTCCAAATAAATCCTCCCTACTTGCTATCTTAACTACATCCTCATCCTCTATCTTTTCAAACAGATTTTTCTTACTATTCTTCATACTAGTATCTCTTCTCCAACTTGTATACCTAACACCCTACCAACCTCCATTACCCTCACAATTCCAGCAGAACTATTATATTGTGTCCAGCAAGCAAAATACTTCTGAACTTCATCTCCCAATCACACCCTTCCTGTATCATCAGTAATATGTCCTACTATTCAAGGTCAATTATCCAAAGCAACAGCGATTTACTCTCAGATTGGTTATTAAACGTAAAATCAAGCAGAAATGCCTCTATCTGTGCCATCATATCTCCAAAACCATAACACTTAGTGGTTACACCCACCCAAACCCAGGCCCAACTCAGCGTATATAGGCCCCAGACAGCATATCCCCATCAGTTCCTTTATCACTACCACCTCTTCCATAGTCCCTCCCTGGCTTTCATACATACTGGACAAATGTATGAAGTATTTTTAACAAACTCCCAGAAGTGCATACATAGACAGCACTATTCACTCCAAACATGCTAGCTGCCACGGAAACCTGGCTCAGCCAGGAAACAAAAGAAAATGCAGAAATTTCCCCACTAAGCTAAACACACTAGATGCCTCCCTTTTCTCCAGTACCCTGCCAACCTTCTCTAACTCAGAAATCCTATTAATCATGCTAAAAGTAAACAGTGACAAGACTATCATAATCATGGGTATATACATACCCCCACATAACAATGGTAAAACACTGGAAGATTCTCTACTGGACCTCCACAAAAATCTCTTTAAGAAACCATAATATTGGGGGATGTGAATACAGATTGGCAAACCACACAATCTGAAAATCCAACTAATAATATACATCTGTACAAGTTCACCCAACGTCTAACCACACGGACTAGATATAACAAAGCTACAGACAGACAATTAACCCTTGATTAGATCCTAACATCCTCTCCAAATAAAATTTCATCCCATGGATCTCTGTCAGCCAAAATGATCACTTACCAATATACACCATAAGTTACCAAAGCAATGGGTCTGTATTGGAACACTAAATGGTCAAAATCGCGAATGCTCTGAGTGAAAATGCTGGACCTCAAAGTGCTTTTTTTGGGATCGCAGTACAGTGAAGATAGGAATATTTGCACTTTCCTTACTGTAGTGAGATCTCGGAGTTGGAATATATATTTAGCGGGGGGGGGGGGGTGACAATAAAGAGTTTGAGGTCCAGCATTTTTGCTCATTAGATCATTCAAGATTTTGAGCATTCGGTGTTCCAATATAGACCACAAAGCAACAGCCCTCAAACACATCATTACAGCCTGGTAAGAAAATGCACTATTTTCATTTAGACTCTCTTCTTAATGCACTACATCTCCTTAAATGGGAGTCACTAAAGACACTGTCCATAGATGATAATGTCTGTGAGTTCAAAAAATCTTCATAAGTGTTCCAAACACACAAGCCCCCCCTTGGAATAAAAAGGGTCAAAAGGCAACCCTGTCCCTTGGCTATCTTTAGCAACTAAACAACTCATGAAATAAAGAGACAACGCTTGGAAGGCATGGACAAAAAATAAAACAGCTCCTACTTTATCAACATATAGACAACCAAGTAACCTAACAAAACAGCTTATCACCAAAGATAAGAAAACCTACTACTCAACCAATCAAAACATATATACTAATACACTAAAATGTTAAATCTGGGACAAGCTACACAACCAGCACCAAGCATACAGAAGGATAATCATGCCATAATAGCCAACTAATTCAATACCCACTTGATACAGGCAGTACAGTCAATAACCAACCAAGTGACTAATTAAGCTCTTGAGGTCCCTACCCAGTTACATAACCTCTGCCAACACTGATCTTTCCAACTGGTTCCCACAGATACCATCAAAAATACCTCAACAAATTAAAGCCTACTACAACTGCACCTGACAATCTATATGGTGAATATCTTAAAACGGTAGCTGAGGCTTTTCCATATACAATTTCAATTCCGATAAACCAATCCATATCTGAAATATAGTCCCCTTTCTATGGGCACAATCCTTCATAATTCCACAGCACAAGGATGGAACCAGTACAGAGCTTTCAAATGATAGGCCTATTGCCATTTTATCTCCCTTATCAAAATATTAGAAACATGTATTCATAAACAACTTATCAACTATCTAACAGATAACCAGCTTCTATCTTCAACCCAACATGGCTTCCATCCTTATCACAGCACAACTACTGCTTTGCTAAATTTTGATAATACTGTCAACCTTCACAGAAACATTGAAAGCCTAGTCTCCACCATCTTCCTAGACTCATCAAAAGCTTTAATACTGTCTCACACCAGAAACTCTTACATAAACTCTCATCCTTAGGGTTCACCATCTCTTCCCTGCAATGGTTCCACAGCTACCTCTCAAACAGAGCACAAGTAGTGAAATGGAAAAATAATTTCTACACTTTCTTGCCAGTAAGTATTGTCCCACAAGGACTGATATTAGGCCCATACTTTTCAATTAAAGCACCGCTCTCCTCTCTAGGATGTTGATATGCAGATGGTTCTTGTGGTCCTGCCATAAACCTTGAACTGCACTTCCCAGATAATGACCCCCCCCACCCGATCTGGGAAGCGTCCGTGGTTAACACTGCCTTTGGTTGGGGAAACACAAAGGGACGACCTAGATACAACTGGTCTGTCTGAAGCCACCAAGTTAAATCTCTCTTGCAAGACTCGTGATGTATATCAGATGTGAAAGAGGGAGATCTTGCATTGACCACTGTGCGAATAAAAGCCACTGTAGGAGTCTCATGTGTAACTGGGCTAAGGGTAGCAGCCATGGTTCCCAGAGTCTGTAACACTTGTCTGGCCTGGGCTTTCTTTGCTGAACTCAAAACTTTTACCTGTTGATGCAGGGAGTGGATTCGGTCTGGGGTGAGTCTTGCCGTCACGTCTCTTGAGTTTAATTCTGCACCTAAGAACACAATATGTTGCGACGGTAACAAGGCAGATTTTCCTTGATTTATAGTGATGCCCAGCATGTTGCAAAGAAGAAGGGTTTCGTCCCTGGCCTGAGATAGTAGATGCCTGGTGGAAGCGGTGAAGAACCAGTCGTCCAGATATGGAAACACTAGGAATCCCTGACATCTCAGGTGAGACGTGACCACTGCCATGCATTTGATGAACACCGGGAGGCCAAAGGGCAGGGCTCAAAATTGGTAGTGATAGGCTCCCGGCCGGAAGCGCAGATACCTTCTGGACCACCTGTCCATTTTTATATGGTAGTACGCCTCCTTGAGGTTGATAGAGCACATCCAGTTGTCTTTCCCTATGAAAGGGAATATTGACTGCAGGGTTACCATCCGGAACTTTGTTTTCTTTACAGATTTGTTTAATCTGCCGAGATCTAGGATGGATCTCTAGTCCCCTGTCTTTTTTGGAACTAAAAAGAACCTTGAGTAAGTTCCGGATCCTATTTGGTCTGTGGGGACTTCTTGGATGACTCTTTTGTGTAGCAACAATTGAATCTCTAGAGTTGCTAAGTCCTTTTGCGTGGGTGAAACGTCTGGTAAGGACTTTTGTTTTGGAGGGGTGGAAGAAAAGGGAATGAGGTAACTTCTGGATATTATCTCTTGTACCCATTTGTCTTGGGAAATTTGTTGCCAGGTGTTTGGGTACAATGACAAGCGACCCCTGACTGCCTCCAGAGAAGGACAGGCGGGCCTCCTTTCAGGAGCACTGGTAGGGCCTCTCAGAGAAGGTGTCCCTGTCACCCTGATTCTGCGGACCCCCTCTGCTGTGAGGGCGGCATCTTCCATTATAACTTCCCTCCTCTGCCCCTGGGGGAAGAATCGTCATGTGCATCCGAGAAACCTTTTTGGGATTTGCAGTATCTGAAGTGACTGACTCAGGGGGGTCAATGTGCTTCGTCTTGCAAAGCCTCTTCCTGGGAACATCCTCCAAGGGGTACTCAGGAGAAGTCCTGGAAGAGGGGGCACCACCCATGGTGGTCACCTGGGGGTCTGGATCTCTATGCTTGGGGGTTGGAGAAGAGATAGACACAGGCACCTGGTAGGGAATAGGGAGTGGAGCCAAGAGTGGTGCCATCTAAGGGAACGGCATCCTCTCTGCTACCTCAAAACCACCCCCACCCCCACCCCCTCCAGAGAAGACCTCTGCACCAAGGAAGCTGGAGTTCGGCTCCGAGGAGGAGGAGATGGTTCTGAGACAGAGGTAGGCACCAAGCTCAACCAAGCCAAAGCACCAAGAGGGAGAGTCGGCTTGGAAGACATACCACACTGACTCTCAACCCCGGAGCCAACAGGAGAGCATCGGCTCCCAGATGCCTCAGCACCAGATAGAGCTGAAGACACCAAAGCTGAAGTCAGAACTGAAGAAGCTGGCAAGGGTCTCGGGGCGGATGGTTCCACTACAGTTGGATCCATACCCTCCAGCTCCGAAGACTCTAGGGTAATCGGAGGAGGAATCAAAGAAAGTGGAGCAGAGACAGGTGGCTCCGATGCCTTTGGGCCCGGAGGCGAAACCAATTTAGCCAGGGCCGGTGTGCACAGCAATCTCTTCACCACCCACTCTACATCATCTGAAAGACTACTAGAGGAGCGGGTGGACAAAGAGAGAGATCTCCTAGACTCCAGTATGTGAGATCTCAAGACTGGTGACACCACCGTCAGATCCAAAGCTGGGATCCGAGGACTAGAAACCTCAGTCAGCTCCTTTGACACTAATGGTGCTGAAGAGGTTGGTGATACAGACTTGTCGGAGCCGCTCAGTTCCAAAATCTTCTTTCGTGGCTCTGAATCTGGAGTGGAAGCTGGCCTCTTTCTAGATGACTTAGAGCCCTCATCCAAAGCTTGCTGAAAGGGAAGAAGACCTTTGGCCATTAACTTAGTTTTACGCCCTTGAAGAACTCTACTACTGAAACCGTGACAAATAGTGCATGGGTCTTGCAGATGTATGGCACTGAGACAGTAAACACAATTAGTGTGCGCATCTGTCAACGACATCTTTCCAGCACACTTTACACATTTTTTGAACCCAGAAGGCTTATGCTCCTTAGGTTCTTTAGAGGAGTCCTTCAAACTCTCCTTAGACATTATTTAGACAAACAATAACAAACTACTAAACTTTTTAAACTTTTTTTTTTTTTTTTTTTAATAGAATCCTCTAACTAAAATGGATTCTACCGAAAAAGAGGAAGGGACAGAACCCTCTAACTTAAACGGGTTCTGACCTGGGAGAGAAACGGCCCTGAAACTTGGGACTGAGAGAGGTCTCTAACTAAAACGGCACTCTCTAAAAAGGGGCGGAAAGACTTAAAAGGGGTCTAATGCAGACAACACGAATAGCTAACAGATTTGGCCAGCTAATGTATAGGGAAGACAATTAGTACAACTAGCTAGAAAAAATACCAAATAATTGAAAAGTTATACTTATACGCCAACAAGCCAACTGAAGAAACGTCTTAAAGCTTGTGCGGCAAATGAGATCTGGGTATGTAGCCTGGGGCATCATGGGACAGGGATTAGCCTGGAGCCACTGAAATCTCATGAGCTTTAGTATTCGTCTGAGTCGACTCTGAACCCAACTAGCAAGAATTACAGCGAGATGGACTACATAACAGCAAAGAATTTGGACTACATTTTACATCCAGGGAAGCACATTTTAAATACTGCACTTATCATTTAAACCTGTTTTGTGTGGTTTCTGATTGTGTTTGTTATGAATATGAAGTTAACGCTATTCATTGAAGGCATTTTTATAGCTACAGTACTTTATAGTTTGCAGTACTTTTCTAGTGGTTTCAGTGCTGTTCCTAGGTGTTTAAATCAGTTCTGAGTGAGTTCTCATTTTATTGCATTTTTACTATCTCTTTTGAATCTGAAGCTACGGCTATAAATTGGATTTTACAATATCTATAATTATTTTTCTGATCTTTTAAGTAGATTATAAGCATTGCTCATCTAATTATGTGTTTAATAACTTTTCACACTTAAAATAAAAGCAGATTTGGCCAGCTGTTTGAGTTGTAACTAGAGCATGTAGTAATTAAACCAAGCCCTCTGGTATTTTATATAACATGAGCAGTCCGCTATCTTTGTCTTTGAACTCTTGGAAACTTGGAAACAAAGCAGCTGGACTACATTTTGTATCCAAGACAGTACATTTAAACTACATTTAAATACTGCACATCCATCCATCCACATCCCCTTTTCTCATTTCTGCACAATGGGTTGGGATGTCACTTTGACAGTGCCAATCATCTAGAGGCAAGGTTTACACAGATGGGTGGCTAGCCCTGCCTCAATACTTCTTCCACATCACACACTCACATGCATACTCACATCTATGGCCAATTTAGTGTGTCCAATCCACCTACTGCATGTCTTTGGAATATGGGAAGAAACCATAATACCTGAAGGAAACCCAGACGAACAGACAGGAGGATATGCAGCCTCTACACAGAAGGCACCCCCGCTGAGAATCAAACTGGGAAACCTCTCTAACTTACCATTTCATTTTTTTTTTTTGTTTCTTACCCACTCATCCTTTTCCTGTTACTTACTGGGCACTGATAGATGAAACTGAGAAGGCCCTCCCCTTAGACTATTAGTGTACTTTGAAATTGCATTAAAGTGTGCGTGTGTGTGTGTGTGTTCCTCATTGCTGGATTGTTTGCCTTTGAAGCACCTTGTAATTATCTGTAGCTAGCTGTTTAATGTTTCTGGTCACTTTTCACTTTTGGCTAGCTAAAGTGCATTACAGTAGAATCCTGCTATAACAGACTTCAAGGGACCTGGCAAAGTAGTCCATTATATCCAACATCCACTATATCCAGAGGTGGTCTTGCCATGCACAAGGATATACCTGCAAGGTTGCTTGCTATGATGCAATGGGGGCATCCATTTATGATGTCCACACAGAGGGGAAGAGGGTAGGACCAATGTGGATGTGGACAGGAGGAGGGGGTCCAAAATTGTCAACAAATCCTATATTTCCACATGTACTGTACTGTAATGTATTACTGATAAGCAAAGTAATCACTCAGTCAGCAGAAAATCTTGCACTTGCTACTTCATTCCACCTTACAATGAAATTAAGTGTTATCAAGCTATAATATTTTTACATGTATGTACTGTAAAGTATTACTGATAAGCAAAGCAATCAGTCAGTTTCTTCTGCACTGCATTTCTTTCTGCTGTTTTAGCCACATATGCATCTAATTTGCCAATGCAAGTCATCAGGACATCTGACTCGGCTGGGTCACTGGTGTTATGTTTAATGCAATGTTCCAACATTGTTAGTGTCATGTTTGCTTCACATGTTGATGGTGGAGGTGGCCACTGGAACCTCATCATCATTGGATTCAGCATCACTTTGTGCACAATCGACACCTGCAGACTTCACCTTAACTTCTGCTACAATGTCCTGCTTAGTCAGTACAGACTCTGGAACTGCTCATCAACTACAATAAATTCTTCCAACAATGTATTCTGGTCCAGGAAGTGCAGTTCTATTAATCGTTAAAAAATGTTGCTACAGTCAGAGGCAGCTAGAGAGCTGGATTGTTCTGGATGATCATTCATGGTCTGAATGTTCTTGACAAACCCTGCCTTCTTAAAACAATTGCTGACTGTAGTAGCTGTTATTTCATTCTCCCAAACTGAACATGCCCAACACAGACTCTGGAGTACAACTGCAAAACTGTCCAGATTGCTGTTCTCAATGGCCATGATAAGTTTTCCCAAAAGTTGCTTTCTGTACAGAACTTTAAATTTCTGGATAATTCCCATGTCACATGGCTGAAGCTGTCTGGAACTGTCAGGTGGCAGAAACTCCTGTTGCATTGTTTTAAGCTGTTGGGCAACAGCTGGATCATGTGCACTGCAGTTATCAACGATCATCAGTATGTGTAGTTTTCCTTGACAAATTTGATGTCCAATCCTATCAGCTATTCACTAAACAGACTTCCAGCCATCCATGCCTTGCAGTTGCTTCTGTATTGCACTGGCACTGACTTCACACTCTTTTAAACGTCTTGGGTTGGCAGAATTACCAATGGCCAACAGTGGCAGCTTTTCAGATCCATCCATATTCATGGCAAACAATAAAGTAAGATGGTCTTTACTTCTCTTGCTGCCATGGCAAATGTCTCCTTTGAATGTCACTGTGCGGTCATGTAGCAGCTTAAAGAACAAACTGTTTCATCTGCATTGAAGATGTTACAGTCATCATATTGGTCCAGCAGTTGTAGTAATTTATTTTGTAGCCAGTTCTTGTGGTATAGACCCCCAATTCTTCACTCAGAATGCAAAAGATAACAGCTCAGCATTTCTTAAACTGATCCAACCAGCCATCACTGCAGTTAAAGTCACTGTGACCAACTTAATGGGCAAAACTATCTGCCTTCTCTTTTGATATTGCACCTGACACAGATGGACTGACTGGACATGCTTACTTTAACCACAGGAAAAGACCATCTTCAATGTCAATATATGTAGACTTTGCATTTTCTGCTACTGTCAGCAAACTGCCCAGAGGATTTGTATTTACACGGTTAATACAAACATCACTAACTGTTGACTTACTAAGACCATACTCGCGTACAATGTCAACCTATGTTTTATTTTTATTTTCTATTAAAATGACAACTTCACATTTTACTCTAGAGTTATTGAATGCCTCTTTGAACTACCTGACTTCTCTGCCATTTCACACAAAACAGCACACAAGTGAAAATGATGTGCATGTGTATTCTGCTATAACCGAATTAGACAAGCCTATCAGCAGTCTGGTATAAGCGAAATTCCCTTATAGGTAAGTTCATTAAATCTGATGCCTTTTCTTCACATTTATGTGAGTGTGTGTCTAGGACCTGAGGACCATCTCTGTTATAGGTGAGACTCCGTTATAACGAAATTCTACTGTATTACATTTAGAAGCTTGGGATTGCAATTCTAGTGGCAGAAGAAAGGTATTCTGGTCTGTCTGAGTTGGGTTAGACACATACAGGCTTATGTGAGAATTACTTGTAGCTAGTTGTCTCAATTGTTTCTGACACCTTTTTACTTTTGGCTAACTTAAATGTGTTTTTACATTAAAAAGATTGGGACTGCAGTTCTAGTGGCAATAGAAAGATAACCTGGTCTGTCTGAGCTGGGAAACACACAGGGAGGCTTAAAGTGAAAATGATATGTTGTAACTAGTTGCTACCTTTTTACTTTTGGCTAACTAATGTGTATTTTTATATTAAGAAGACTGAGAATGCAATTCTAGTAGCAGCAGAAAGGTAGCCTGATCTGCCCAAGATGGGAAACACATGGGGAGGCTAAAAGTAACATCCTTTCATTGGCCAGAGGGCATTTTATTTGGTGTAGTTACTTTTCTGCCAGTCTATAAATTTGTTGTTGTTTGCTCTGCTCTTGGCTCAGTTCCACAGAGCTCAAATGCTTGGCTTCCACTCCTATGTTCTCAGAATGTTTGGATTGCATCTAGTGCTAAGATAAATAATTTACATTGAAATATTGCACTTTTTTAAGTTATTTCTGAAGGCTGATGTTGTATTTCCAAATTATTTTATTGCATTTTTCTGCATCTAAGCACAGTGGTGCAGCGGTTAACGTTGTCGCCTCACAGCAAGAGGTTCTCCGGTTAGATTCTCGGCTGGGGTGCCTTCTGTGTGGAGTTTGCATGTTCTCCCTGTGTTCACGTGGGTTTCCTCTGGGTACTCTGGTTTCCTCCCACATTCCAAAGACATGCATCTGGAGCATTTCTCCCCGGGCCGCCACTGAAAACAGGCTCTGTGGAACCTAGTCGGACATTCCTGGTCAACAAATGTTAAATAAATAAATAAATAAAATAAAATACAGTGTATTTGCCTTTCCTTGGTCTAGCTGCTGCTAGTGTGCTTTGAAATTGCCTTAAAGTATGTGTTCCTTATTGCTGGCTTGTCTGCCTTAGAATCATCTTGTAATTACTTGTTGGAGGCAGACATTTGATTTTTGTTTCTGGAACCTTTTCACTTTTGGCTAATTAAAGTCTGTTTTTACATTAAGAAGACTGGGACTGCTATTCTAGAGGCAGGAGAAAGGTAGCCTCGTCTGTTCGAATTGGGAAAGACACAGGAAGTTTTAAAGTGAGATAATTTCATTGGCCAGTGGGCTGTTTAGTTGGTTTAGTCATTTTTGAGTCTATACATTCTACTGCTCATCATACAGTGGCATTTAGCAATAGCTTGCATAGACACAGGCACTTAGAAAGTAAAGGTTCCCTACAAAACTTTCTCTGTAATTTTACCCAGTACTCACTTACACAAAGAACAACCTTGTTGTGCACTGAGGAGCACTGCCATATGACTTCAGTCATATACAGCTTAGTTGTAGCTTCTGCCCTCATAGCATGCAAGTCATGGGCAACTCCAACTACACCACTATAAAGTGGAATACTTACATGACCCCAAACTTACAGGCCCAGAGATTCCTGGACTTTATAAGTACAAACACCTTGGAGCAGATAGGCCATTCACCCACTAAGGGTGAAATATATTTGACCTAGTACAAACATGATAGAATGCTGTAGACTCCCAAGTCTAGTGTCCCCTCTGATAAGGCCAGACCACAAAGCTGTCTCCTTCCTAATAAATATCAATTCTATGACCCCAGCTAACCCCATAACATAAATACTCTAAAACATTCTACTACTAAGAGATAACCTGTAAAAATTTCAAGCCCTCCCAAACCCTGAAAACATGGCTGCCTATGCAGAACTCTTCACAGAAATCCTGTACAGTCATATAAATAAATGCATAAAGACGGCTGTGCCTACCAGAAATAAGCCACAAACTAACTCAAAAAACAAGGTGTCCTGGTGGAATCCAAACATAAACATGTTGTACAACAAAATAAGAAGTCATAGCCAAGATAAGGAAGTGCTATGCCTAGCATGATAAAAACACTCTCATCAATCTAAACAAAAATTAAGTGGACAAATTAAGTCTTCTTCTTCTTCAGCCATATTTGAGGCATAGATTGCCTCCCAAGCAAAGAACACTGATAAGACTTTCTTTAACTACGTTCAAAACCTCAAAGGAAGCACTCAGCAGTGTGTAGAACTGATTGTAAATGAATATACCTACATGCAGCCAGAAGATATAGCAAATCAGCAGGCCAACAAACTCAGTTCCAAGTTTATCCCCCTCTCTCCCAGGCTATACCTCAGGAAATACCATCAAACAAATGCTGCCAAACAATCACTAGATCCACTCTTAAAGGCCAAAAACACTGTATCAATGGGGGGCCAACAATGTCCCAGAATGCCTCCTAAATAGCCTGAAACAACAACTGCAAAGAGGCTGGCCACTAGTGGAGTCCCTCAGTGTACTGTGCTGGGTTTGCTCCTTTTTGACATCTACTTTTCAGAATTGATGGCCAATGTCAAGGGCCTCTGGTTGACCAAGTTTGCAGATGACTGCAAACTAGGTGCAGTCATAGAATCTCCACAAGACACTAACATCCTACAGTAAGGACTAGCACACAACAATGCCTGGTGCATAGCCATAACTAAAAACTCAATGCCAGAAACTGTATAATAATATCCTTTGGGAAGTCAGACAACCTAGGAAATTACCTCATTGATAGCACACCCCTAAGAGCAGAACTACTAGCCTGAGATTTGGGTACGCATGTAGATAATAACCTGGAGTTCAACCAACATGCATCTAAGGTAGTAAGAAAATCATTTTAAGTTGTTCAACTTATAAGCAAGGACATGGAATCTGGGTCAAGAAAAAAACATTGTTCTACAGTATCTGTCCCTCATCATGCCCATCATTAAGTATGCTTCCTTTAGCATGTACCAGACTAGGCACGTGCAACAACTGGATTATCTACAGAGGTTCCTCACAAAAAGAATAGAGAGCATAAACAGCATTTTCTGTGCAGATCACCACAAAGCCCTCTCTCTATACTCTGTTTCCTACAGACTACTGAGAGAAAATCTATCCATAGATACAAGACATGCATGGATCCCACTCTGATGGACCTTTTGTATATCTGTAAAATGAATAGCTTCAGAATTACTCTGTCAAGGGATTTACACTTTGATTGCAATATAAACAGGATATATTTGTGGAACAGTTATGTCTCTCAGAGAATTCTCCTTCTCTGGAACAAGCTTCCCATCTATGTGAAGCAGAGCTCTTTCCTAACCCTATTCAAGAGAAACCTGGACCAATGGATGCAAAACTGGAAACAGATTCAAAGTCTAGCACCTATGTCTCTAATGTCCAAGTTGCTCCTCATAGTCCTCTACTATGTGGTAGGGAGGTTTAAACAGATACTAGTTTCTGGCTCTGTTTGTTTAAATGAAAGAAAACTGAGAAAAGCTTCTGAATGGAAATGTACGAGGGCATCTTTCCTCATGGTTTCAATTCACAGATTAGCAGAAGTCAACTGATGGACCCTTAAACGGGATATTCTTATGTATCACAGACTGGCTGTTTGCTGCTGCTATTATCTTAATTGGCTTTTAGTATAAAAATTAATGCTCAGCTTAGATTACACCTGTCATACTCTCAATAGTAAGTCCTAGAAGTACTTAAGTTTGGGAACATTTAATGCAGTAGCTTTTATAAGGCAACAAATTTCATGCAACATGGCTCTGTCAGTTAAAAATGGAAAATGCACACTAAGAAATGGGCATATTTACCACACACAAGATAAAGCATATCAAAAGTTTTCAGTTAATAACAGAAAGGGATATTATGCAAGCACTGTTAAATCTTTCTACGTACCAGTAAGTAAAAAAAAAGAATGACACTGGTCTAAACAAAATAACTTTTATGAACAAATGAGTGATGTTCTGAAGAAATACCTAGTGTTCTCAGTGTTACACAACTTCTGTTTGTTATTGATCAAAATCATGGGTTCAAATAATATTATTCATTAAGCCTAAAATATGTATTTGATTAAATAATTATTTCTTAGTCGAGCCAAATGTGACATGCACTACAGATAATTTGTAATAAATTAAGTAGCCTGTACCATAGACTATATCTAGGCTCAAAGCCACATATGAGGTAAAATGTGTGAGGACTTGTGGATGTTTGCCTTTGCATACCAGTCTCTCTGTTTTTTTTTTTTTTTTTAATAACCATGTTTCTTGGTCTCTTGGTGTGGGGCATGAAAAATATCCTCCATCATCCAATCTGTAAAATTAATTCAATATATTTTTTAGTTTTCTTTTGATGCCCCTATGGTTGTTGACATTATTGTCAACAATTGGAAAATTTTAAAATTAGATCATATAATTAGTAGGAAATTAGGGGGACCACCTAAATGTGTTTTCAGAAGAGGTATTTCCTTTAAACAATTATTGGAAAAGAATGAAAACAGTTCAACTGTAAGTTGTAGAAACAGGGGTAACTTTAAATGTGGTAGATGCAGTGTGTGTCATTTGATCAATGTCACAGGCACTGCATTTAAGTTAGCTGGTAAAACTGTTAGAATTGGGGCCCATTTTGATTGCTATAGTACCAATGTGGTGTACGTGGCTACGTGCACGCAATGCCCAGCTTTTTACATAGGGAAGACCTGCAGGGCATTAAGAGAGCGTATCATTGAACATCAGTCGGACATTAGGCTAAAGAAAAAGACTAATGCCCTGTACAGGCATATAGACAACAACAGTGGGCATAGTTTTAAATTTTGTGTGGTACAACAAATTAAGGTGGACATATTAGGCAGGAAGCTGGATGTGCATTTAGACATAGCTGAGATGAAATGGCAGTTGTTGTTTAATGCATTAGAATTTCCAGGCATTAACGACTGCATTTCCATTATGCCCGTTTTAAAATTAAAAAATATATTGGGGTGACTCAGTATTTGTCTACAATTTTATATAACTAATATCATACAACATCAACTATAGGTTTAATAATTTTAAATACAAACAGGTATGATTAATAATTTGTTAGAGAAGTGGTATACATTAAAAAAGTAGACAAAGTGAAATTTAATAAGTAATTAATGTTATATTAACATTTAAGTTAGCTTTTAATGAAAGTTGAGTTGTGCAACAATGGTATTCCTTTGATGTATGCTGGCCTTTTAAATCAATTAACCAATGTTACTGTTTTATTAAGTGTAATAATACTTTAAGCAGTTGATTGGTGGTGATGTCATGGTTTTAAATGTATATAAAAGGTGGTTTTAACCAGCACTAATTTGTATTCTGATGAAGTCGAATTAAAGACGAAACCTAGGTCAACAATTCGTGGTATTCACATCCATTTCAACTACTTTTGGTTGTTTCCTGAAGTTCAACTGCTGGTTCTTTTATTCTTAGTTTGGTTCGTGAGTGCTGACAGTATGGATAGTTAAATATATTCACAATGTACAAGCAAAGGGGCAGTACAGTGGCACAGTGGATATTGTTGTCGCCTCACAGCAATAGGTTCCCAGGTTCAATTGTCAGCTAGAATACCTTCTGTGCGGAGTCTGCATGTCCTCACTGTGTTCACATGGGTTTCCTCCAGGTACTCCGGTTTCCTCCCACATTCCAAAGACATGCAGCAGTAGGTGGACTGACACTCTAAACTGGCCACAGGTGTGAGGGTGCATGCGAGTGTGTAGCATGGAATGACATCCTAATCCCATGTGCAAAATGGGAAAAAAGGGGTTGTGGATGGGTACAAGCAAAGAATTTTTGCATGTGTCTGTAGATTACAGAGCTGTTACATCTGGTACTCTGCTAAGATTTCTTGTTGATATTTTGTATTTAAGCTTCATTAACAGCAGAACAAACATATAATGAGCAAATTAATTGCAGAGCTACTGAAACAGATGGCAAGTTATGACACATTGCTAAGGCAATATGTCCAGTGTTATAATTGGAAATGGATGCTAGTTGATCAATACACTTATTCAAGTAAGTACCACATCAAAATAATTTCTGCTGTAATACCAGTACATCATCCTCCGAGGAGAGTACCTGTGGATTTAAGAAATACAACAGAACAAAAGCTTAAAACAATGAAGAATCACTGTATTATTGTTAGACCTCAACAGTGTAACAAATGTATTAAAGGTATGTTTGCAAATATGAAGAAAGATAAGCTTGAAATATGCACAGAATCAAATTCTGAACAAAGTGACTTAGGGACAGCACTGTCCATTATGAACAGGTAAAGAGGTTCTCAACAATGCCCAATGATAATTACTTTTCTTTACTAGATGTTAAACAAAGGTTCCAGAAAATCAATCTGGATGAAGGTAGTTCAAAGCACATTCCACATGACATTGAGAAGGTATAGATTTCTCATATTACCCAAAAATATTTCATCTGCATTAGAGGTATTTCAGAGTGTTACGGCTAGTGCAGTAAAATGCCAGAATGGCGTAGTTAATAACACTCATGTTCCACTGATGTGGGGTAAGTCTGAACAGGAGCACAACTTGAGACTAATGAACTTTTTGAACAAACTGAGGCACTATAGTTTGAAACTGAACAGGAATAAATAAAAGTTATGTACTCACCATTTGTGTTGTTCATTTTCATTCTTCCTCAGCAAATGGGTCTTGGATCTGACTAGGCCGCATTTCTTTCAGATTCTTGGATCTGACTCTAGAGCTCCTCCCTTTACCCATAATGCCACATACTCCTGTATTACCTCAGATCGAGTTTGCTGTTCTATCAGAAAAATAGGTTATAGCCCACATAAAAGACAAAGACAGAATAGGGGCTCAAACGAGAACAGTGGTTCCAATACATCTATCAGATCACTCCCAAACAAAAAGGAGAGGGGAAGTTGAGGAAGAATGAAAATGAACAACACAGATGCATATTTATGGTGAGTACACAACTTTTATATCTGATGTTGCCATTTTCATTCATTCCTCAAAGAATGGGACAGGGTCCCCAGCTACAATAACCTTGGGTGACCCTCATGGACGGATGTTCCAGAGTACTGTAGAACCACAGCCAGCTCTGCTCTGAGATCCACTCTGTAATGAGCAATAAATGTATAAGCACCGGACCAAGTTGGTGCAGTGCAAATATCATGAATGGAATCTCTGGCCCAGAAAGCAGATGAAGTAGCCATGAATCTAGTGGGGTGAGCGTTTGTAGTTCTTGGCAAAGGCAAACGTTACTGAGAATAAACATATGAAATGCAATCCATTAACCATTTACCTAAACTTTAGAGACTGGATTTCCCAATCTACTGGGGGAAAAGGAAACAAACAACTGATCATTTTGTTTTCTAAAAACTTAGTCCTATGAAGATAAAAATGAAGTTGTCTATGCACATTTAAAACTTGAAGCAAGTATTCACCTTCATTTAAAATAATTTGAAAAGAACACAAGTAAATTGATCACTGGGATGATGTTCACCTCAGAGGCTACTTTGGACAGAAAGGATGGATTAGGAAGTAAAGTGACCCTGTCTTTGTGGAAGTTCAAGTAAGTTGATTTTGCAGAGTGTGCTTGGAATTCAGAAACTTGCCAAGCTGAAGTGATGGCCACTAGAAGACTGTCTTCTAAGAAAGAAACTTGAGATCAGACTTGGCTGAGAGCTAAAAAGGAGGCTGAGTCAAACTCTGCAACAAACATGTAAGGTCCCACGGTGGAGTAGGATCTTTAATCAGGGGTGTAAGCAAAAAGGTACTTTAAAGGAAGGCTATGCATAACTTGGAAGAAGCTAGAGGGAAAATATTATCTCCAGTGTGATAACTGGAAATGGCTGCTAGTTAAACTGTGATGGTGGAAAAGCTAGCACCTTCTTGAAAAACTGAAGGAAGAAAATTTAAAGCAGTGGAGATAGGTGCAGTAAAATGATCCAGTTATCTCTGATGAGCCTAATAAGAAAATCTCTTCCATTTACTTTTTTATACTTTTCTGGAGGAAGCTTTTTGGTATTACAACAAAATGTGGTGAACCGGAGAAGAAAGCCTGGGTTGTTTAGCCACCACTGGAAATGGAGAAACCATACTGTCAACTTGAGTCCTTGAAGGTCCGGGTGAGCTATCCCTGTGGGGTGAATGATCAGATCTGGAAAGGGTTCTAGTGTCCAAGGAGGACATAGAAAATGAGACCAACTGAAGGGGAAACCACACTTGACGAGGCCATAAAGGAGCAATGAGGATAGCCTTGCTCTTCAACCAGTGCTTTCTGAAAAAATTTAAGGATTAAGGATAAGGGGGATACGTGTAAATATACCAGAGGGCCAAATGTGAACCACAGCATCTCTTGGTAACTCCCCCTAATGGAGAGATTAGGGCAAAGAACTTGCTGCACTTATTGCTGAGGGAAGAGGCAAAGATCACAGCAAGGTTGACCCCATTGAGAGAAAATTCTGTCCGCCACAACTTGATTGAGAGACCACTCATGACGCATTAGAATAATCCTGCTGAGTTTGTCAGCTAGCACGTTGGATTTCCCCGGTATGTGCATTGCTAGAAGAAAGCAGTTGGAGGAGATCACCCACTGCCACACTCTCATTGTTTCTCAACAAAGGGGGTAGGACCGAGTTCCCTTTGTTTGTTGATATACCAAACCACTGATATGTTGCCCATTTGGATAGCAATTGTCCATAGAGGAAGAGAGTTCTGAAAAGACCACAATGCTAGGAGGACCACCCTCATCTCTAGGACATCGATATGCAAATTGGTGTCTTTTGGGGACCACGTGTGCTGGACAGTCCATCCCAAGAAATGCCCCCCCACCCAAATTGGGAGGTGTCTGTTGTCAAAGTGGCTACTGGGGGATGGGAATGCAAACAGATGACCCTGACAAACTTTGTTGGACTAAATCCACCAAAGCAGGGAGTCCCTGTAAACCTGCAAAAGTTTTATTGGTTGGGTCAGAGGCGGTTGAAGAACTGACTGTTAAACTGCTAGAGTCCTTTGAAGAACATGCATATGGAAATGAGCAATTGGTAGTACAGTAATAGCCACAGCCATTGATCCTAAGGCCTGAAGAACCAGGTTTGCCGGAGAAGGGTGTGAAAGTATCTCTCTGACATGCAGTCTTAAAAGACTGTACTCTGTTTGGTGGAAGAAAGGCCAACTGATTGTGTCCAGGCAAGCTCCTATAAACTCCAAGAATTGAACTGGCTGTAGATGGGACTTGGTGTAATTGACTGTGATCCCTACAGACTGCCATTATTGGAGTAAGTAGTTCCTGGACCTTTTGAGGAGGTACCTGGTTGGGGTAGTGAGGAGCCAGTCATATAAATAAGGAAACACTCTGAATCTGAGCAGTCTGAGATGAGCTGCTACCACTACCCTGCATTTAGTGAATACCCTTGGGGCTGTAGTGAAACAAAAGGGCAGGGCTCTGAATTGGTAATGATTGTCCCCCAACCTAAAGCGCAGATATCTCCGGTTGCATCTGTTCATTTTGATGTGATAGTACGCATCCTGGAGATCTACAGAGCACATCCAGTTGTCCTTCTGTAGAAGAGGCAGAATGGACTGAAACCGTGACCATCCAGAACTTGGAGTTCTTTATAAAGTGATTTAGATTGCCGATATCCAGAATGGGCTTCAGGTCCCCTGTTTTCTTTGACACTGAAAAGAACCTTGAGTAAGTTCAGAATCCTCTCTGGTCTGGTGGGACCTCTTGGATGACTCCTGTCTAGCAGCTTTTGAACTTCTAGGGCTGCTAACTCCTGCTGATTGGGTGGAACATGGGGGAGATTTTTCCATATGGATGGTGGGGTTTGCACAAAAGGAATGAAATATCCTCTGGATATAATTTTTTGCACCCAAGTGTCTTTTGTGATAGATGCCCAGGCTTCCAGGTGCATAAACAAGCCCCCCTCCGACTGCTTCCAGAGAAGGACATTCAGGCAACTCTTCAGGAGTGCTAAAGGAGTCTATCCAAAAAGGAATCTCAAAACTCTTGGTTTTACAGACCTCCTCTGCCATGAGGGTGGCATCTTTTGTTGGAACTCCCCCCACTCTTCTGGGAGAAGTTTCCCCTCCTAAGTCCTGAAAAGGTTCTGGTGACTTTCAGAATCACATATTTTTACCTCTGCACTGATTCCTAGAGAAGGATGTCTGCGGGGTAGAAAAATGGATTCCCACAGCAAAGTCTTTCCATCTTGCTCACTAAGGGAGAGTGTTTCTTTTACTGTGGGGTCAAACAAAGAAGGTCCATCAAAGGCAGCATTGATGGTAGAAGACTTAAAGGGCTCAGCAAAGTCATGAAAGTGCATCCAGGCATGTCTCCTGATGGCTATGCCTGAACCCACCACCCTTGAGTAACCTTCTGCTGCACAAGAGATTAATCTCATGGATGCATTGGAAATTGATTGAAGAATGGCCAGCTGCACAGAAAAACATTTAAGTTCCTCTGCCAACATGAACCCTAGAATAGACTTAGAGAGTTCCTTAATAAGGTCTCTCTGCAATCTGATAAAAATTGCCAAGTAGTTAAGCGACCGTAAAGCAAAGGTCACTGAGGCATGAACACGCTTTTCAGACCTATCACCCTGAACTCTCTATTAGGAGGATGAACAGAAGAGCTTTGTTCAGCTAGCTCCTTTTTTGTGGCTGCTGCCACCACCATGGCATCCAAAGGAATTCCCTTACTCCAATGAGGCCTGTCCTTGGGTGAAGCAAGAAGGCTGTCTGGGCGAAGAGGAATTTGGCTCCATGGTATGTGGCTCCTTCCATTCTCAGCAAGATACAAGATCTATAAGGTCATCCTCTAGAGGGGTAACCTAGGACATAGAAGGGCCACACCCAAAGGCTTCTAGGAATGCCAACTCCTCCTGGGAAAGGGGGTTGGAAGATGATATGCCTTTCTGGCTAAGGATTTCTAGAATGCCTCCAAAGGAGACATATTCTGGAGGATATCTTGGGGACCCCCTTCATTCATCAAAGTCGGTGTCTTTGTTAAAGATTCCTGAGGGGAATCTGTGTGTCTCCTTTTAAACAATCTCTTCCTGGGGACCTCCTCAGTGGGATGATCTAGAGAAATATTGGAAGATAGAGGAAGTTCCTGGATTTATTGCATCGATCACTTATGAACAGAGAATGGAATCCCACACAGATTTGACAAGGGTTTCAAGATGGGCTGCTCCTAAGCAATAGACACATTCCCTGTGGATATTAGAGTTGGGTATCCTATGACCACAGGACATGTACTTTTTAAATCATGTCTGATTTCAGCCATCTTAAAATAAAAGGAAGGAAACGGAAAGGGAATAGTCTGCTTTTTTAAAACTGAAATAGCAAAGAAGCAAAGGAAGAAAAATACCAGAAATGGTATTACATAAACTTTTGGGTAAGAAAGTTTCTTGCAAAGGGGAATTTCCAGCAATTGTGATAAGAAATACCCAGTAGTAGCAGGTAGGACGAAAAAACAGCTAATGCACAGAAAACGAGTAAAGGTTGGATAGGGCAACAGAGTAGTATAACTATGAAAGGAAAAGAAAAAGGGAGAAAAATTGTACTTTTTACTTACAAATAAGCGAGCAAACTAAGCCCAGATGTCAAGAGAGTGTGATACACGTCTGTACAGTAAGTGCGGCAAACAAGATCTTAGGTAATACAGGGGTCTGGGACATTACTGGTAAAGAGAGGAGCTCGAGAGTTGGATCCAAGAGTCTGAAAGAAATGTGGTCAAGCCAGATCTGAAGTTGGCTCTGAGTCCCATTCATTGAGAAACAAATGAAAATTACATCAGATCTTTCAGATTCATGTGACTTCCTTGAAATATATAGGTCACACTCATGTCGGAGGATCTGAAACCAGATGCTCGGAAAGTAACTGCTATTATAATGACAAATCCAGAAATCTAGCAATACCCTATAAGATTCCTAGGAATGAGTCCAGCATGTGTTCAAGTTCATACTGAACATCACATGTTACTATTCTACTAAAGAACATTTTGAGCATGATGTGACATGAGTGACTACTGAAACAGCAAGGATGTAGTACTGTGTTACTGAAGGTTCTTGTGGCTAATACACCAGCTCTTGAGTATTTTGATGGTCTAAAGTGATTCTGTTGCAAGTAGATGCGTGTTAGTATGGACTAGAAGTTATAATAATGCAAGAGGACAGACAAGTGACATATAGTTTGAAAGTAGCTACAGATGCGAAGACTAGATATGTCCAGACTGAAAAAAAGATGTCTTGTTTATGGATATGACACTGCAGAGCATATCCAAGAAATCACTACATAAAGCACACACTAGATTGCAAAGGACTTTGCTGAATCTTCAAAATATTACTTAAAACAGTTTAATACAGGCAGGCACATTGATGCATATTACACATCTATTTTGTGACTGTCTTCAGGAACAAAAGGATCATCTTCTGCAGAATGAATTAAGAGTCTTGTGGGTTATTCAGTAATTACCAATGTCACATTTAAAACTGCTACAGTGTAAACATTTTATACACTTGAAAACAAGAGAGATGTAACTATTGAATAAACTATTATGTTTGCTGAACCGTTGGCTAGATCAGGTATCGGAAGTGTATTTAGTGGTCTACATTTTGGCAGTCAAGAATTCATAAATTTTGCTTGAAACCAAATTCAAACCCATTAGAAGTAGTGTGATATATCTGCACAGCAGTGGTGAGGTAGAAAGGATGATATACTCAACATCCTGATGAATAAAGTATAGTGATACTAGTGGGTCAGACTGTTAGTTGTCCATGCTGAAAAACAGAAATACACTACTCCAAGGGACAGGGTTTTCATCACTGTAGCTGCTCATGAGTTGGAAGCTTAAAAACAAATTAACTACTACCAGTACTTTAGTAATTTTTAGAGCATAAAAATAATGGTTCACAAATGAATAGAAGAAATCAGCAAACAGTGGAAGAATATTATTACAATACAAACAGAATTTTGTATTATTCAAAAAAAAAAGACATACGGTGAGAACACAGATTTCAAAAGATCACACAGTCAGATGCTGCTGTAATTGGTCAAAAAATGAACCTTATCACACACAGCACAAAGACCTACAAGATACCATCTCTTGAATGTAAAGATCTGCATTCAAAGCCAGATCAATGTACTGAGAATAACACAACACCTTCTCATAGTGTGAGAGGTCCAGATGTTGCTGGAATTCAGTGTTAAGAATCCTAATTACACATTTTCCCAGAGAAGCTACTTGAGAGGTCAGATGAGAAGTTAGGTGGGAAGTTAAGGAACAGAAGTCTGATGTTCAAATATCAAAATATAAAAAAAATTAGGTGATACATTATATTTACTGTACATATGTATAAGTTGCTTATAGTTAAAAGCAGATTTTTCTAATTAATGTACAGTAATCCATCCACTTCAATGCATAGTATTTTACATTTTATAAAAAGGGATGCGACCTATAGTACCCTTTAGCTTTAATAAGAGGCATAACCAGTAAAGGGATGCATGCTCACTCAACACTTAGGAGCTGTGGTAAAGGTTTTGGACTGTGATCACTATGCCTGTGTAATGCCACTTAAGTTTTCCATTTTGATAAACTTTTTAAAACATTCCACAAGATCCTCATAGGTCAGACAGATAGATATCAGAGTGTTCGGAAAGACACCGCATTATAATTAAATCACTGCACTACATAGACAAATATCCTTAGAACAGTTTTAGAGGTCCCAAGGTGCCTTTTTGAATAATGTTATTTTGAATTCCACTCAAATTAAAAAAAAAAAAAAAAAAGAACAAACTTGAGTGGCATGCAAAATCATTGCTTTTCCTTGGGACAAACTCAGCTGTTGATGTGAAATGAATTTATATTATAAGATATAGTGGTTAAAGATGTGTAGTCCAAAAATGAGGAAGAACAAAAAAAAAACAGTACCATTTAAATGCATTCTCACACTGTACTGCACAATATTTATATGGGAGGTTAAAAGGGAGGAGCATGGCAGTCACTCATCAAAGTGAAATTAAACAAAATCTGCCAGTTTTATATTGAAACATATCTTGCATTCATGAAGTACTCTAATGGAAGGGCTGCATAATAGTGCCACTGTTATCATAGAAACAAACAGTTGTGAATCTGCATTGTAAAATGCAAAGTTCTCCTTGACAATTCAGTAGTTATGGTTTAGATAATCCATATGTCAACATTAAGATTCCTTTTCGTGATGTAACATTAGACAAGTTGTTTACATGTGCCTTGGAAATTGATTTTCTACACAGATGCAACATCTCTTTGTGGGACACACACGCAAGACTCAAAAAAGGTCAAATGCTTTGCCTCCCTGCTTCTATATCCACATGCAAACACTCCAGAATGTTTATTTGGTTATCACTTTTCAATGATGTAGTCTGTACTTCCTGGAAATGCAAATAATCTAATTGGTTCATTTCAAACTCATTCTACACTTAGTTAGCATATCTTTATTGTGCAGGAAAACATTTTTTTTATTATTTCATGAGAAATAACACCTGTCATCCAGTGTGGACTACTAATGCAAGAAAAGTATAGCAGTCCTTTGAGCAGATCAGCTCATAGCACTGGAACAGCAAGGCAATGATTCAAGTGTAAAACAGTTAAACTACCACACAACAACTGTTTCAGACATACACTGGGAAACGCTTAACATTATTGTTCATACAGAATGCAATAGTGTTTCTAGTAATACCATCTTAACAGACTAACAACAAAACATCCAAGTAGAATATAATGCACTCTTCAATGCCTAGCTTTAGTAAGCAGTACAGTTAATACTACACATATACAAATATGTACCATTATTGCTGCAATTTATTTCTAGTGCAAAGTAATATTTGGCACTGGTAAATGCTTGGGTTTTTGTTATTTTAAGGACCTAGGCCTCTTTCTTGTTGAGTTTAGATCAAATACAGTGCTATTTAAAGTTATATGTTTGCCTTTTTATGCTCCTTTTGGTCCATGTTGTCCCGAAATCATCAAGCTCCCATTCCACCAGCTCATTCAGTCTTCTCACTCTTTGGTATCTGAGGACATGAGGCACAGAAGGAGAGAGTTGGGGGGGGCAAAAGCAGTCTTCTGGCAGAGAGTTGAAAGATTTTATCCTCCACTCCTAACCACTCCCCTTGTTGGCTGAAAGGCATGGGATAGTACCTTCTGTACTTGACTTCTCAGATATGTACTTCCATGCACTTGCCATGCTGAGCTAGTGAAAGACACTGTCCTTGGTATGTCCCCATGTCCTACCTTCTCCTAGGAGTATATTCTTGTGTTCTACCTATAAATGTTCCTCCTGCAGTAAGATACATTCCAACTCATCCTCTTGAATGGCCTCACCTGTTATGGCCACTCACTTCTACTCCTCACTGTCTTGCTTCTCTAACACCTGGGACATATCTTGAATCTCAGTCATCTGTTCCTTAGTCTAGGCTTTATCCACAGTTCTACATATCATAAAGTTGACCTTGCGTTACATATTCTTCCTTCCAGTCTCTATGCAGCAGTTCTGAGTCTAAGAAAAAGGATGAGACACAAAAGATACGGCAAGAAACCAAGAGTCCACAGGAAGTAAAATAAGGCAAGTCTTAAAACAGGCAGTCTATGTAAATATAAATATCATATTGCTAGATGAATTATTTTACCACCAGTTCTTGAAAGATAGTATTTTACATAAATTTGTAATCTGCAGGAGTAAGAGGAAAACATTTTCAAGAAGATTATTCAGTAAGCTCCTTGACTTTTTAAACTAGAAAAAAGAGGCAATCCTGCAATAACTGGTTGCACTATACATAAAATCAGGCATTTTGCCATCCACTGCCTTCATAACTTAAGTCATGAGCCAAGCAAGGGACAGGGGTAGTGATGAAACTGAAAGATTATTCATGCATAGTGCAGTTTTACTGACAGCAGCCCTGAATGTGACTTCAGAAATTAACACAAATCTTTGTACTAAAAGACCAAATAGCAACACAGCATAAAGAGCAAGACAGAGTGTTCTCAACAGCCCACATCTGGCACCATGTATATTATTATTTGTGATGCCAACAGCTGTCCTGAAGAAACCGACAAGTGGCACACTACCTACCTCCATATCATATTCTCTCTCTCTGCCTACGAAACAGAAGAATGACACTATTGCTGACTCAGACACTGCCTACAGTATTCTATATTCCAGACAGCACCATTTACATTAACCATGAAGGACAAGAAACTGGCAAAGAAAATAATGTTGATTATTCTCCACATCCACTGCTGTAGGAAAGTGCAATATCCAAAGTGCCCAACAGAATCCCACTCCAGAAAGGGCTTCCAGAAAAAAACACTGTCAAATTTAAGCCATAATTGGTGTCCTTATCTATAAAAATGAGAAACCAATGTTCTTAAAAGCAAACTACATCACACCACAAGGCACTGGAATGTGCAGTCTTGTACTTCATGTAAGGCACTGTGACTGACAGTGAGTATGAGCACTTGCATAGTTTGTTTCTGTGATGATTTAAAATGTCCATTCTATAAATCTAGTGATTAAAAAAACAGGCAAAAATTTGAATGCAGTCTTTGTGATTCTAGTGGTACATCTCTCATCTGTGTCTGTATTCTGAGGAAGGACAAAAACATTTCCCTACAATTTACTTCAACTAATCACAACTGCTTTTTTTCTGTAACAAAAAGGTACACAGTTCCCTTGTCATGCTAGAATCCAATTTAGACTCTAAGTGACGTCCAAGCTGTCTAACTCAAAACATGATGAAAACAATAATGCCACTGCACAACTAAAATTAAGTTCAAATTTCTCTCCTCTTGGGAGATACTGAATAACAGTGTATGCTGTGTTCTCTCAGCTTTTAGAGCTCAGGTCATCCAGAGATTAAACAACTATCAAGCCTCCTCCATGAAAGCAGATAACAACAGATCTGCCACAAACATCATATCAACAGTGATTAAACAGCAGGAACATGATCTCATAAGAACCAAAAGAAACATCATTATAAATAAAACGTTCAGCTTAAAAGAGGTAAGGAGAAGATGGATGTTCCTATTTCAGAAATGCAGTGCAAATCATGATGTGTTTATCTAGATGCCCACAGCAGCCCAGAGGACACTTCCCAGTTACTCTTTTATTACAGGGTTTGTAGGTTCATAGGTAAATGCTAGGCTAGCCACCCTTGTGGGCCATTTTATGCCTAGCCAATTTCTCTTTTTGTGCTCAAATTAACCTGTCCTGTTTGGTTAGAGATTGGGCTTATTCATCCCATGGCTGAAAATAATAAGGATATATTACCCCTAATGAGAATAACTGGGATCATACCATAGATAATATGAGAAGACCGTTACATGGGATAAAGCATTTAGGAGCTGTATCTGTCCATTAGTTCTCCGCATAAGTCATTTGACAGAGGTTTTATGCCGGATGCCCTTCCTGATGCAACCCTCCCCATTTATCCGGGCTTGGGACCGACACAAAGAAATGCACTTCCTTGTGCATCCCCAGTGACTACAGCAGAGCTAGTAAGGGAGACTGCTAGAAAGGTGCTTGGTGTGACATCTGGACAGAGGAAGGAGGACAAGGAGACCTGGTGGTGGAATGAGGAAGTACAGGAGAGTATACAGAGGAAGAGGCTGGTGAAGAAGAAGTGGGATTGTCAAAGAGATGAAGAAAGTAGACATGAGTATAAGGAGATGAGGCGCATGGCAAAGAGAGAGGTGGCAAAGGTTAAGGATAAGGCATATGGAGAGTTGTATGAGAGATTGGACACTAAAGAGGGAGAAAAGGACCTGTACCGATTGGCTAGTCAGAGGGACAGAGCTGGGAAAGATGTGCAGCAGGTAAGGGTGATAAAGGATAGTGAGGAAAAGATACTCACAAGAGAGGAGAGTGTGTTGAGTAGATGGAAAGAGTACTTTCAAGGGCTGATGAATGAAGAGAATGAGAGAGAGAAGGTTGGATGATGTGGGGATAGTGAATCAGGAAGTGAAACAGATTAGCAAGGAGGAAGTAAGGACTGCTAAGAAGAGGATGAAGAATGGAAAGGCTGTTGGCCCAGATGACATACCAGTGGAAGCATGGAGGTGCTTAGGAGAAATGGCAGTGGAATTTTTAACCAGATTGTTTAATGAAATTTTGGAAAGTCAGAGGATGCCTGAGGAGTGGAGAAAAAGTGTCTTGGTACCTATCTTTAAGAATAAGGGTGATGTGCAGAGCTACAGTAACTACAGAGGGATAACATTGATCAGTCACAGCTTGAAGTTATGGGAAAGAGTAGTGGAAGCTAGATTAAGAAGGGAGGTGATGATTAGTGATCAGCAGTATGGTTTAATGCCAGGAAAGAGCACTACAGATGCAATGCTTGCTCTGAGAGTGTTAGAGAAATACAGAGAAGGTCAGAAGGAGTTGCACTATGTCTTTGTGGACTTAGAGAAAGCATATGACAGGGTGCCTAGAGAGGAGTTGTGGTATTGTATGAGGAAGTCGTGAGTGGCAGAGAAGTATGTAAGAGTGGTACAGGAAATGTACGAGGGTAGTGTGACATTGGTGAGGACTGCGGTGGGAGTGACAGATACGTTTAAGGTGGAGGTGGGATTACATCAAGGATCAGCTCTGAGCCCTTTCTTATTTGCAGTGGTGATGGACAGGTTGACAGATGAGATCAGACAGGAGGCCCCGTGGACTATGATGTTTGCAGATGACATTGTGATATGTAGTGAGAGTAGGGACCAGGTTGAGGAGATCCTGGAGAGGTGGAGATATGCTTTAGAGAGGACAGGAATGAAGGTCAGCAGGGCTAAAACAGAATATATGTGTGTAAATGAGAGGGAGGGTAGAGGAATGGTGAGGATGCAGGGAGCAGAGTTGGTAAAGGTGGATGAGTTTAAGTACATGGGATCAACAGTTCAGAGTAATGGTTAGTGTGGAAGAGAGGTGAAGAAGAGAGTACAGGCAGAGTGGAATGGGTGGAGAAGAGTGTCAGGAGTGATTTGTGACAGACGGGTACCAGTAAGAGTGAAAGGGAAGGTCTACAAGAGGGCAGTGAGACCAGCTATGTTATATGGGTTGGAGATGGTGGCACTGACAAAAAGGCAGGAGTCGGAGCTGGATGTGGCAGAGTTAAAGATGTTAAGATTTGCACTGGGTGTGACTAGGATGGACAGGATTAGGAATGAGTATATTAGAGGGTCAACTCAGGTTGGACAGTTTGGAGACAAAGCAAGAGAGGTGAGATTGCATTGGTTTGGACATGTGCTGAGGAGGGATGCTGGGTATATTGGGAAAAGGATGCTAAGGATGGAGCTGCCAGGTAAGAGTAAAAGAGGAAGGCCTAAGTTAAGGTTTATGGATGTGGTGAGAGAGCACATGCAGGCGGTTGGTGTGAAAGAGCATGATGCAGAGGACAGGAAGAAATGGAAACAGATGATCCGCTGTGGCAACCCCTAATGGGAACAGCCAAAAGAAGATGATGATATGTCCATTAGTACTATAGGGGACAGTACTGATGTAAAGTTTACGATTCCCATCCATAGATCTAAGTTGTGCTTGAATATGGACAAGGATGAACTTTATTTAATGTAGATGGGGACTCTATACCACAGCAGAGGTATCCCTCTGCAAGATATACCTGTCCCACTAAACTGTTCTGATGTTGCAGATGAGGTTTAGAATTAGATCCTTAAACTGGGTATTTCTGATGCCTTTGGAAATTGTTGGGAGGTGAGCACTATAAATGGCAGCACAGCAATTCTGCTTCTGAACCAGGTAATACCTTATTGAATTTAAACAGATACCAGTAGAATGGAATGCTATCTCCTGAAATCTGTACCTGAGTCCATTGCAATTCATCAGCTACAAATTATATATTGTTGTTTGTATTTTTTATCAGACCAAACATAACAGCATGTCATAAATCACACAGAAAGAAATTTATTTCTAGATAACAACAGTAGTAGTACTATTGCACCTTCAGGGCGTTTAAAACAGAGGACAGCAATTAATGGCATACTCAAGTATGTGCAGCAATGAAAGATCCTCATATGATTCCAATCACTGCGAAGACTTTTGACATTTACTGAACCTCACATATCCAGTTTAGACTCCTTAATGCAATATTATGAAGACTAACCTTTGGAAAACAGCAGTTAGCATTAAATCAGTGTGAATGTGTTTGTCCCAACTTTAAGGTGGGACTTATCGCAGTGTAAAACAAAGTACAGTAGTGTAAGTAAACTTACCATAACAGTAGATGTTTGAATGGTCACTCAGCAGCTATATGTGTTATGACCCACCTAGGATATAACAGCTGGACAGCTTCCAAAGCTTCAGGGCACCTTTCACGCACCCAAACTGCATGGTAGCTGCAGCTAAGCTGAATAAAGACAAGTTTGGTCAGAAAGGACATCATAGCCTTCCTTCCTTAAAAGAACAATGCTAGGACGAACATAAATGACCATACCCTAGCATAAACAACACACCAAGAAACGAGTGGGATGTAGGGAGGGAGTGGCTACTGCAGCAGTGATTATTTGACCATCTATTATTACAATAAGTTTAGTTACACAACTGTACTACATTCACCATACTGATCACTGTTGTAGCAGCCTTAGCTATATGGGTGGATTACCATAGCTTACACATTTTCAGAGGAGGAAGGAGAAGAGTCCAGAAGCCCCTGGAGAATGGTCCTTACAAAGCCTGATCTAGACCTAGAGAAGAAATCAAGCTTATAGTGCTTTGTAAAAGTATGTACAGAGGACCAAGTTGCTACTTCTGGAATATGTCTAGAATCTATCCCTTTCTAAAAAGCCATAGATGAAGCTAGGGTCATGGTAAAGTGGGCCTTGACCCTTCCTGGAACAGTTTTGTTGTGGTGAGTATAACAAAAAAATAATAGCTTTAGGCAACCATTTGGAAACAGTCTGTTGTGACACAGGTTGTCCCTTCATCTTGCCTTTATAAGAAATGAACAATTGATCCAAAAATCTGAAAGATTTAGCTCTGTCAAGATAGCACCTGAGTTGTCTGTGAACATCCAAGGTAAATATCGTTTCTCCCTCATTTTTAGGTTCAGGAAAGAAAATGTGGAGATGGATAGTTTGGCTTACAGTAAACACAGAGACCACTTTAGACATAAAAGAAGGATTAGTTTTCAAAGAAGCCCTGTACCTGTGAAAAAGGTGAACTAGGGTTGACTCACCATAAGAGCTTGCAACTCAGATACCCTTTTTTGCAGTGGTGAGAGCAATCAGTAAAACAGTTTTCTAAGTTAAGAACTTCAAGTCAGCCAGGTTAGCTGGTTCAAATAAAGCCAAGTGTTGGCTTCTCCAACACAAAATTAAGATATCATGGAGGGATCACTGGTTTTCTTGGAGGCCTCTTATGCAAAACTTCTTTCAAAAACATTTTGACATGGGAATGCATTGAAAGAAGAGGATCCCATGGGCAGACATGCTGAAATGGCTGACAAACAAACCTTGACAGAGGAGAAAGAAAGGCCAGAGGATAGTATTTCACACAAATGTTATAAAACCAGAGAAAACTGGTTATGGAAGGGCACTGGTTATGTTGTTGGCACCAAGTAGAAAACCTTTTCCATTTGCCAATATATATGATTTTCTAGTACCAGGCTTTCTTGTCTCCATTAGTGGCTGCTGCACATCCTCAGAAAACAGGTACCTAAAAGGAATTAAGATCCCTGTCATCCAGGCAGTCAGCTGAAGTTGATTGGTGTCAAGGTGTATCAAACACCCCTGTTTCTGTCTGAGAAGGTCATTTCCAAAAGAAGGGAGAACCATGGTTGCCTGGGTAAGTAGGGAGTCACCACAGTGATCTTGGGGGATTCCTTCTGAATCTTTTGAAATGGAAAGGGTGGAAAAGCATATAGGAAAAGTTCTGTTTAAGGGTGGAAAAGCATATAGGAAAAGTTCTGTTTAAGGAAAAGAAAAGTCATCCATCTTCCAGGAGTCCTGGAGCATAATCTTACCAGCTGATCAGATATGAGACAAATAGATCTACTTGAGGAACTCCCACAGATGGAACAAATCTTAGAAGACCCCCTGATCTAGTTTCCATTTGTGAGGTTCTGCCCTTGTCCTGATCAGCTTATCTGTCAGACACTTTTGCTCTGATGGAATGTAAGATGCCTGTACAGTGAGATTGTGCTGTGAAGCTATATCCCAAGTTAACATGGCTAGTCTGCAGGCAGGGTACAGCCTACTTCCCCATTGTTTGTTGAGGTACCACATAATGGTGGTATTGTATAACAACTTGAAGATGTCCCATGGATAAAAGATGATTCAGAGAGAAGACTGCCTTAATCATTACAAAGCATCTCTTTTATATTTATGTGCTTGAGTTTGTCCTTGGTGTCCAACACATCTTGCATTTCACTTTTATCCCACTTGAAACTCCTCTCATAGCAAAGTCCGAGGCATGTGTGGTGACTGACTACTTTGGAACAGCAGGGGAGAAGAGGACACCTGGATTTAGAGATATCTGTCATCTCTGCCACATTATTTCCTTTCTGACCAACTCCAGCATTGGGATCTGAAAAGACAAGGGGTGTTGTTGCTAGGATCAAACAGATTTCAGATACCACTGTATCTTTCTCATATGGAGTCTTGTCAGGTGTATCATGAGAATCATAGATGTCATGACACCCAAAATCCTGAGGTATTCCCTCACAGCAAATGAAGTCTGAGTGGAAATCTCTAGAATCAGATCTATATATAGATCTATTTTTTCTAGTGAAAGAAAAGCTCTTTGAACTTAAGTATCTAGTTGACATCCCAGAAACACAGGCCTGTGATAAGCAGTCATGAAAGACTTTTGAATGGACACTCAGCTTGTGGAATAGATCTCTCACCCAAGCGAGACATTCCTGACACTTTGAAAAAGACTCTGGAAAGATAAGCAAGTCATCTAAATATGGAAAAATGTGGATACCCTTTAGCTTGCAATGAGCTATAACTGGATCTAGACACTTTGTGAACACTCTTGGTGCAGTGGATAGTCCAAAGGGTTAAGACAGACAACTGATAATGTTAGACACACAGAACCTTAAGAAATGCCTAACATCTGGATGCATAGGAATGTGAAGATTAGCATCTTTTAAATTTAATGTTATAAGGAAAGTTGAAGGAGGAAGAGGAGGTAACAGGTTGTGAGGTGACATCATTTGGAATTTGGGCACTATCACAAACAGGTTAAGGAAAGAGGACATGGCTAACTCCTGGTCCACAGTGGCTGTAGGTGCTACACCAGAGGGATCTGGGATAAAAGATGAATGGTATGTGGTACAACTAATGGCCACAGTAGTCACCCACCTGCAGCTGAGGCAAATTGCTAGCCTGCTGTGATGGCAAAGGCCACTTGCTTAACTTTCTACTACTGTGGCTGGAAGAAGGATCAACCATGGGACTGACAAGATTGCTCCATGGTCAAGCTGAAAATGGTGCTAATGCCAGTAAAAACCAAAAGTACACTTTGCAAAAAAAAAAAAAAAGACGAAAAACATTTAAAACACGTTGCCAGCCTCTTAAAGTAAATTAAACACAAATTTTCCACATGCAAAATGGTATACAGTTACAATATACAACTTAAATTGTCAATAATTTTTGCTAACTTTGCTAATTTAGCAATCTGATATTGTTTGTAGACTACTTTCTAGCCACCTGTTAACTTGTAATGTTCTTCTGTGTCTTAACTCTTTCTTAATAAAAAAAAATTGTTGTTTATGTGGAGCTTTTCTCCCCGGGCCTCCACTGAAAACGGGCCCCCAAGCCCAGTGGACTTCCCCGGTAATCAAACTGAAATAAATAAATAAATAAATAAATAAATTTTAAATGGATAGGAAAAAAAGAGTGCTCCCATTTAAATGTACAGTACAGTCTCATGACAATCCATTAAAACACAAAGTCCTAGCTTTAAAATAACTTTTGAGAAAAGTATTAATAATAATAAAAACTAAATAATGAAAGTTTTTTCCCCAAAGAGAACTTATCTGCCCAGGAAAGATACAGCACAAACCAAATGTTAATCCCTGAAAGCCTCAGCAGGAGCGCACTCTTCAGCAGCAGTAATGCTCTGAAGGACTTTGCTCCCAACTTGTGTTTATTCAGCTTAGCTTGAATTACCAGACAGTTTAGGAGTGTGGAAGGTGCCCTGTAGTTTTGGAAACTGGGCAGCTCTTATATGCTTGTATCTGCAGTTTCCCCCATATTTAACATTTTACAAAGGCAATTACATGATGACATAAGACTCCTACAGAGGAAATGATGAAATTACATCTTATCATCAATTAGCATCTCAAAACACTAGGTCTACAAAATACCAAGTTCCCTTGGAGCCCAGAGTCAGGCTTTGTTGCTATAGACAAGTTGTTTCATAATATATCAGGAGGACAGGTACACACTGTGTGATCCAAGTGCTTAAATAGGTCATGTTTAATTTAATTCAATACCACACTTCATAGTTTAAAATGTAACAGATTTTGCAAGTTATTTTAAGAGAATTCTGACCAAACAGTTCAAGCTTATTCCTTCTTTTTCCTCCACATCAGTGCAAGAGACACAGTTGTAAGTTACCATAAAACAGTTCAGTTTAATGTCTACAGCATGATATACCCAACACCAGTGTGAAAGCACAAGAAGCTGTCACACTCTTGTTTGTGCCCACTCTGCCATTCAAAGTAATGTAGTATCAACAAGAACTAGTTCCCTCATTCAGACTGCAGAAAGCTGGATCATAGTGACAAAGCTGTGCTTGCTTTGGTGAAGTTTATGGTGGAATTTTAGGGGTGCCATTTGGTGTAGCATGTCTGTTTCTTCGTCTCTGACTCTGAAGTTTCCGGGACCTCTGTACTTTCAATCGTACTTCAAATACTTCATGGATGGCCTTGCGGAAACAGTGAAAATTATAGTCTATCAAACCTGCATACAAAAAAAAAAAAAAAAAGACAACAAACATAAATTGAGAACAGGATTTCGCAGTTATGCAGTATTTTTAGATACAATATTTTAAGAATGCTTTTCAGGGCAATAAATTAGTATAGACGTATATAAATACAAAAACACACAAACATATTTCGGCCCTTCTAGGCTGTCAGTATACCAAAATAGTCATCCCCATAATAAGTGTCCAAGCTGTTCTTAAAAATATCTAATGTTCTCTTTAACATAATTTGATACTCTATTCCAGGTATTGGTTACTCTCTCAGAGACCAATTACTACATCTGTCATTCTTATATAATCTCCTGCATGGGTATCTTCTCAACTACTCTTTGATAACCTAAACCATTCCCAGAGGTAGCTGTCACTGAATAAGGTCTTCCCTTAAATATATATACATGGCACACTATAAGTTCAGATATTTTAATCTTTCATAACTTAATCTTTTATATCCATGGATTCTCTTGGCACGTTTCTGTTGTATGTTTTCCAATTTATCCATGTTAGTTTTCTTATAAGGTTTCCATAATATTATGCCATGCTCTAATTTGGGTCTAATGTAACTTACAAACAATGATTTCATCATTTCTTATTTCCCATACTTTATACATCTTTTGTACACTCTACAATTTTATAACTATCACTAACCAATTGTTTGATATAATCAGATAAAATAAATCAAATCTATTAATATACCCAGGTAGTTAAATTAATTCAGTTTCCATTATTGTGTGTTATATTAAATATTCACCCTTCAATACAGATGGCTTTGTTTAATCACTTGGGCTTCACCCTCATGATCAAAGAACACCAACTATGGGTAAATCCTATGTTACCCACACCCAACCAGGGATCATTGCTATAACATATCCTGCTAACTTTGTGTACTTAGATCCTGATGTTCAACTTTTTTTTTTCAATTTTCAGCATTCAAACAATTCCCCTTGCAAAACTTGCTACATTCCTTCTGCTGTCTTTCTACTGAATGCATCACTCCAACTGGTTTTACAAACTTGACTGTTTTGTTTCCATATAGTCTGTTATTAATCTTCTGTGCATTTATTTATTTGGCCATTTGTTTACTGGGAAAGTCCGAATGGGGCATGAGATACCCATTTTCAGCTGAGGCCCAGGGAAAAAAGCTAAAGATACATATGGTTAACAGAATGAAAAACTAGACAGACATAATAAAGTCATAACATACAAGCACAAAATTTGAAAAAAAAAACTACATATTAGTTTGAGGGAGTGTTCAAGCCATCCTAGGGAATGTAGGGCTTTACAGTGATGAGTTAGAGGGGTTGCATTTAGATTTCAGTTTGGCAGAATTATCTAGCAGTTTATTGTTTATAATCTCATGATGACTGCACATCAAAGGTGGTACAATGTGACATTAAGTAACAATAGACATAATTAACTCATAGTTTTCTAGCATATATTATATAGAAAGCCTGATAACAGGAAGATGCAGCATTATTTACATAACAGATAATTATCATCACTATTATTAATATTCTAGAGGTCATGAAATATGGTAACAGATTATACTGGAGAAGGCATAAGATAGTACGAGTAGAGAAGGGTGGGGTGTGACCATAGGAAGTTACTAGGCTATTGGCCCTGAGGCCCTTATAAGCCTAGCCAACAGTTTAGCCCATGTTTAGACAAATTAGCACCCAAAGCCCCTGTCCAGCAGGGACATGGGTGGAAGCCCAGGGGTGTATTTTCTGTTTCCCATCCAGCTATCCAGGTTGCGCTTGAAAAGGGATAATGAGGTACTCTGCTTGATTCGGAGAGGGAGTCAATTCCACAGATGATGGAATCTCTGGAACACAAATCTGTCTCACCAACAAGTCCTACTGATGTCAAAGACCAGGTTGAGGTTGCTCGTGCGGGTTACTCGCGTGGAGCTTGACTTGCAGATATGCAGCAGTCCCATCAAGGCGGGGTCTGAGATTGCTTTGTATGCCAGATAGAGGTCACCTCTGAGGAGTCTGTATGAAACTGAGTAGAGGGACAGGGCTTTTAGCCTATCTCTGTAGGGTAGATGTTTGAGGCCCTGGATTCTTCTGGTGAGGAACCTCTGTGGTCTCTCCAGCTACTGCATGTGTTTTGTGAGGTACATGCTGAAGGGGGCATTGTACTCAATAACTGGCCTTATAAGGGAAGAATACAGGGATGTTATGACCTCCTTGTCCCTGGATGTGATACCCTAACTTATGATGTGCACAATATAGAAAGCTTTCCGTACAATGGAAGCAACAAGGTGGCCAAAAGTCAGGTTGCTATCAACCTGGGTGCCCAAATCCCCCATGACTGACTGCCTGCTTAGGACATTGTTATTAATGTGATATGTGGGGACATCACTCTCCCCAAAGGGGATTAGGATGCATATTTTGGCATTCAGCTTGAGGCCATGTTTCTGGCACCAGTCATTTGTTTGGGTAAGACCCTCTTGGAGGACATCCATATCACTTGGGGAATTGATGATCGTGCTCAGCTTGCAGTCATCTGCAAAGTTGGTCAGCCATAGCCCACTGGTTTTGGCCTGCACCTCAGAGGAGTATATCCCGAATAACAAAGGCCCCAAAACCGATCCCTGGGGTATGCCACTCATTACGGGCTACTGCTTGAGGTGGCTTCCCCTATTTTAATTAGGTGGGTTCTATCAGTGAGCCAGTTTGCTACCCATCTGATAACATATGGATTGATACCTAGTTGAGAGAGTTTGTCTACCATGCCCGAGTGGGGAATAGTGTCGAAGGCCTTGGCCAGGTCAAAGTAGGTAGTGTGCATCATCTTCCTCTTGTTCATGGCTTTGGTGACCATCTCAAAAAAGTCAACCAGATTTAACAGACATGACCTCCCTTTGACAAAGCCAAACTGTGTGGGGTCGAGTGTTTGGAGGTTGCCAATGTCCCTGTTAATGAGGTCCTTGATAATCCATTCCATGGCCTTGCAGATCAGGCTAGTTAGGCTGATCGGTCTATAACTTCCCAGATTAGTGGATGCTCCACCTTTGTGCAAAGGAATGACAGTGGCTGTCCTCCACTCGGCTGGGACAAAGTTGGTACTCAGGCTTTGGTTGAATAGGATGACTAATGGTACTGCAAGTTCATGCTTGAGTTCATGTAGGATGCAACCTGGGATGTTTTCAGGTCTCATGGAGGCTGTATTTTTTGCCTTTGAAAGGGCAATGATGACCTGTTCCCTGGAGATAAGGGAAGGGGGCAGGTACTGGGGATGTCCTGATTTCCTGTTGTTGGGGACAGAGGGGTAAAGTTTTTGCTGAATCTGTCAGCCAGTAGCTTGGCTATATCTACAGCATTTGTGTATGTGGTATCCTTGGCCACCAGTTCTGAACAGATCTGGGTGCTTCCTTTGAGACTGCAGACATATGTGAAGAAGGCCTTATAATTGTCTCTAGTAGATGTGGCCAATTTGGATTCGAAGTTGGCTTTAGTGCTCTTATTTGCTTGTTCAGGCTAAGGAGAGATTGCTTCCAACTGGGCACCTGCTCCTTCTTGGTCCTGGACAGCATTTTTTTTCCTTTTGTTATACAGTTTATTTATTGCAGATGTCCACCAGACAGGTTTACTCTTTCTTGCGGAGGATGATTTTGTCCTGTCAGGTATTCCTGATTCCATGCATCTATATAAGTGCTTGCATAGTATTTTGGTGTTGTAGATTTGGAAATTGGTGCTAGTTCCAACAGAGGGGGAGGGGGCTGTGAAGCTGTTTATACCATCTCTCAGGAGGTTGTAATCTGCTTTGGAAAAGTTTTTTTTATTTGACCCTAGCTGGGGGGGTGGTCAGGGGAGATGGTGACTTCAAAAGTGAAAGCTTTATGGTCGGATCTCACCAAGTAGGATGATACTGTAGGGATGCTGCAGTGATTACTCATGTTGGTTAATACCAAGTCCAAGATATTATCACCTCTTGTGGAGGTATCGGCTAGCTGCTCCAAGGCATTTACATGGATAAAATCAAGGAATCTCTGGGCATTTGCATTCTGGCATGAGTAGTTTTTCCACTCTATGGTTGGGTAGTTAAAGTCACCCAGGATCAGGGTAAAGGGTTGAATCTTGATAGGCTCAAAGAGGTCCAGATAGGTGGAGTGGGCATCCTGAGTTAAATATGGGGGCCTGTAGCTAGATATGATTTGAATATGGGTCTTGTCAATGGTTAACTGCACCTGGAGTGTCTCCTGTACATCATACTGTTTGACCAGCGTGGAGGTGTGTGTGTCTTTAATATACATTGAAACTCCATCTCCTTTGTCTTTGCTGCCCACAGTTTGGGGTCTGAATGTATGATAGAATGAGTAACCAGGTAAAGCTGGGGTGCTCTCCACAGCTTTGAACCAGGTTTCTGTGACTGCACAAATGTCAGCATCTTCGAGGGTTAAGAGTGTTTGCAATGAGTGCAGTTTTATGTTTAGACTCCTAGCATTTAGCAGCATGACCTTTAATTTGTGTTTTGTTGAAATTTTTATGTTGGTTTTATCGACCTCAGGACTTTTCCTAAAAAAGGCACTATGGGGGAGGCATGGAAGCCTAAAGCCCAAGTGACCCAGATACAGACAGTCTCTAGCAAAGTATCGTGGTCTGTCGAACATATCTTCCTAGGATATCAGGTACTGGATCCCCCTGGAATGACACCAGAAATTGTTAAAGTCAATCATTTTCTGTTTGTATTGAGGCATCATTCTGGGTGATGGTAGAATGTTGCTTAAGGCTAGGGACATACCTGCCTGTGACACATATTCAGCGAGCTCAATCATGTCTTTCTTCATATAGTCCAGGGAGGTATGTCTCAAGTCATTCACCCCAACATGGACTATGACAGAGTCATAACAGTACCTGTTGTTGAGAGACTTGAGTGGATGTGTGATATGGCAGATTCTGGCACCTGACAGACAACTAACTGTGGCTTTCTCCTTATCCAGCCTGGTGAGAGGCACATCTGTGTGTCTCACAATGGACTCTTCTATGACTAATATGTTGGGTTTATGGTTAGCCCTTTGTGGTTGTGAGACACAGGTGTTTGGACTATGTGTGGTATGTGGTGTGGAGGGTTGTGGAGTTTGTGTGTTTTTGCCTCTGAAGTCTCCTTTGTTTGGGTATGTTTTTGTTGAGAACCTCCACATATGTGGGTCTGTGTTGTGTAGTTGAGGGTGGTATTTGAGGTGTAGTAATTGTGCTGATAACCTTCTCAGTGTCAGATATACTGGCTTGTGAGGGAGAGAGCATAGACTCTAGGTTCTTAATGTAACTGCATCTCTCACAAATTGTGTTCCTAGGTGGAAATAGCAGATGGTTGTCCATGTACATAAGCAGTTGCTACACTGTCTCAGGATGCCAATATCAACCAGGCTGGCAGGAGAAACCGTAGGAAATTGTCCATCCATATTTGTCAGAATCTGAGGAAGAGAGGCCAGGGAAAGCTAAGGGCTAGGCCTAAAGCCCAAGTGCTTAGGCCAAAACTAAGAGGCTTAGAATAACACTTACAATTAAATCGGCTAAAAAGAAGCAGTAATAAATGCAGCAGAAAAAATGCAATTGAACACTTTAGAGAACAAGTAGCTGAAAAAGCAAGATGAAGTAACAGAGTAGGACGAGGAAACACAAATACTGCAAAAGCAGCTGAAAAAAATTTTTTTTTTGAATGGTAAGGGAGAAAGGAGGAACGGAGGATAATTCAAGGTACAGAAACTATGGGGGTTGGCCTTCCCAAATGTTCTTTCTATATTAAGTAGAATGAGCTAATGAGACTGGACTGGGAGGAGTGCCCCAGATCAAATTTACAGTAGGGGCAGGCAACTGCAAAGCCACCAAGTTTAAGAACAAGACGACAACAGGGAGGGAAGGTGGGGAACTATGCTACAGCTACTAGCTTCACTATTTCAGGCAGAAACACTACAGAAATGTTATCCCAGCAGGAAAACAGCAGTGAGACACTAAATTAATGTTTTAAACAGAAAAAGGAGCAAGGAGACTCTAGAGAATGCTTTTAACTGCAAACAAATCAGTTACATGATACACTCCTTGGCTAGAAAAACAGAACAAACAGATGCTTAACAAAAGGATAACATTTCCAATAAATACCTTTCACACAGTGAAACTAGCAAAAAAAAAGCTTTACAAAAAGGCAGTAACAAAAGTGATTTAAAATGATATAAACTGATAGAGGGGATAGTAGGAATAGATGTGGAAAAGGTATGAGTGTCACCTTAGGGGAGTATGTGTAGAGGAAGGGAGGGTAGGGTAAGTTAGTAGTGGGGACAGAGAGAGTAGAGGTAGAAAAAGGTATAGGAGTACCTAAGCCTGAGATCATACAGGAGCAAAATCTAAGCTTTTTGAAGTATTCTTTAATAGAGGTTTTGAAGGACTGCAGGTTAGTAGCAGTTTTGATAGTTAAAGGAAGGGAGTTCCAGAGTTTCAACACAGAGCAGGAGTAAAGGCTTAGGTCTGGGGTTTTATTAGGTTTATAAGTTATTATGAGATGTTTATTTGGGATATAAAAGTTGATTAATGGGCTAACAGCAGGACAAGCTAGTGGGTTGTGAATGATTTTGTAAATTGTAGTAAGTTGTATGTATTGGAGGTTGAGGGGGAGTTCAAGCCATCATAGGGAATGTAGGGCTTTACAGTGATGAGTTAGAGGGGTTGTGTTTAGATTTCAGTTTGGCAGAATTATTTAGCAGTTTATTGTTTATAACCTCATGATAACTGCAAATCAAAGGTGATAAAACTTGACATTATGTAACAATCTTCACCTTAAGAATGCAAAGCAAAAAATATCCAGGCTGTTTGATTACAATCTGCAACAAAGTACAATTGTGTAAATAAACTTACCATAACAGCAGATGCTCAAATATACCATTGTTGCAGAAGCCTAAGCTCTTTAGGTTATATCTTATCAAGGATATGGCCAAGCACCTTCAGTATGATCTAACTGCCAGGAACTCACTCAGAGTTCCCCAAAAAAGCAGTTAAAACTAGGGCCTGACAATATACCATTTGAACTTTTGGACCTTGGCAAAAAGATTGACAGAGGAGTGGTCTAGCATAGGCCTCCAAGTCCTTTCTTTCTTTGACACCAGAGAAATCTTTGAATAAAATCCTTTGCCAGTCTAACAGGTATGCACTAGTTATATGTCTATCTGAGATAACATCTGTTCCACAACTGGAGAAACAGGATTACTTGGTTTATTCAGGAGGAATCCCCTGGAAAGGAGGAAGGACTGTCCTTGCCAAGTGTACCCCTGCCAGATGATTTTCAAAATCCATTTGGCTAGAACCTGGTGCCAAAAAATGGAAGATGTAGACTCCTAGAGAGGGACAGATTGCCGGTGGGGGTGGGGGGTGGGGTGGCGGGTGAAGCCTGAAGAGGCAAATATGCAAGTAATCATTCTGGCATTTTGGACAGTCCTTGATTTGAGAGGTTTTTCCTTTCCTTTTGGAGCCTCTTTGCTATTACTTTTTAATTCCTGTTAGTTGGCACCTTGCTACTTGAATTGTTTTTTTGAAAAAGTTGAAAGGAAATGTGTTACTTGCCTTAAAAAAGTTAGGTTAGAAGATTTGGGTCACCACTTGAATCAGCTTTCCCCTCTCATCAAATCTCTTAAAGCACCTCAGCTGCAGAATGGCCAAACAGAATTTCCTGGTCCAGAGGAGAATTTAAAATTATAGTTTTTACCATCTTCAGATAGATTTCTTGAACATAACCAAGCAAATCTTCTCATAACTGACCCAGACGCAGCAGCTCTGGAGACAGTATCATCAGCATCATAAGAACACTTTAAGACACATTTAATTACAGGAGAAGCAACTACAAAAGCAGCATTCAAAGAAAGTTTTCGCCTCAGAAGAATAAAGGCTAATAGTTAACTTTTCACATTCTCTTAAACAGAAGTAATAACTTTAACATGTGAGCCTGTCAGTTTAAAACAGTGAATGTTAAAAGTGGCAGAATAATTAACTTTCTTTCTAAATTTATCAAAAGCTTTCCCATCCTTGTCAGATGGACTGGGATTAGCATTAGTAATTTATCTAGCAGAAGCAGCTTTGGAGAGGTAAAGCACTTGCAGGGTCAGCTTCAGGGTGAAAGAACAACTATTTGTGAGTCTGAGGTACCTGGTATAATCCTATCAAACTTTGTTATGGGCAGAAAGTTGACAGGAAATTCTGAACATAACATTCTCACTCCAATCCCTGCTCTTCTGACTGTAACTCAAGAGTCAGAGAAGGAAAGTACAGTTGTAAGAGTAAACTTGCCACAGCATTAGATGCTTGAATGATCACTGTTGCAGTAGCCTTAGCAATATTTGTTGTATCCTGCCTAGGATATAACAACTAGTCAGCTTCTCAAACTCCAAAGTACCTTCCACTTGCCCAAGCTGTTCACTTGAGCTGAGCTGACTAAGGACAGTTTTGGGCATCACTCCCTTTATATCTCTCAAGTCAAAATATAGAGGAAGGCTAAATCTCTGAGGAGGACAATGCTAGGAAAATAAAAACAAAAATAAAGGCCCTCATCCTAGCAACAAAGATATACAAAAATAAGAATGGAGGGAAGGAGCAGCTACTGCAGCAATGATCATTCAAACATTTACTGTTATGATAGGTTTACTTAAACAACTGAACGATGTTCCTCATTAGGATAACTGCTTTAGCTATATAGGTAAATTACTATAGCTTACATTGACTTGGAGGAGGAAAGATGAGGGTCCAGAAGCCCCTGGAAAATGGTTCGAACAAAGCCTGTCCTAGACCTGGAGAAGGAATCCAGTGTATAGTGCTTTGTAAATGTGTGTACAGAAGACCAAGTTGCTGCTAATAAGATACTTCTAGAATCCAAACTTTTCCAAAACCCACAGATAAAGACAAGGTTCCAGTAGAATGATGACTAACCCTGCCTGGAACTGTCTTGTTGTAGTGGATACAGCAAAAGGAAAATGCACTAGACATCCTCTTGGAAACCGTCACACCGACAACACAGGTTGTCCTTTGTTCCTACCTCCACAAGAAATGAACAAATGATCAGAGTTCCTGAAAGATTTGTTCTGTCAAGATAGTACCTGAATTGTCAGTGGACATCCAAAGTATGGAATATCATTGCTCCCTCACTTTCAGATTTGAAGACAGTGAGATGGGTAGCTTGGTTCAATGTAAACATTGATATCACTTGAGGCATAAATGAATGATTAGTTCCAAAGGAAACCCTATCTTTATGGAAAATGAGATAGAATTAACCACCATAAGAACTTGCAGCTCAGATACTCCTTTTGTAGAGCAATGTGTAACACTGTTTTCCATGCTAAGAATCTCAAGTCAGCTTGATAAGCTGGTTCCAATGGAGCAATAGTTAGTTTTTTAGCACAAAACTAAGATCACAGGGAGGGACCATTTGTTTTCTTGGAGTCTTGATTTGCAAAACCCCTTTCAAAAACATTTACACATGAGATCGCACTGAAAGAGGGAGCTCCGTGAGAAAACATCCTGAAATAGCTGATAAATGAATCCTGATGGAGGAATAAGACACACCAATATTAACTCACACAAATAATGTAGAACCAACCCTTTATTACATCCACTCTTCCTGCCCCTAATCCTCTCATGAACAACCTTCCAGTCTTTTCTTGATTATTTCTTTCACTAAGTATGGGGCCTTTGTCTAACTTTTTTATTTCTCTACATTCTGTCTCATCTCACCAGTATTCTGTGATATTCCCATTCCATTTTGCATGGCAGTGTATGTTCACTTCTCAGTTCCTCCCAGGTCTTCATTATCTGTCCTCTTATCATCTGTTCCCAGTACCTTACTTCTGACTTTTTAATTTTTCCATCTCCAGAACAACATTTCATTTTCTCTGTATTGGTTAGTACTACTTATTGGCAAGATACTTTCCTTCCAGTTTATGACCTTCCCTATTTGCATACTATATTTTACCAGTTTCTTTATTTCCTTTATATTTGGCAGGTACTTGCTTTCATTAGTGTACTCAGCAGCATCTCATGTAAGTCTCCTCCCTCTTGTCAGTGATCTGTTTTCTCCCTTATCATGTTTTTTTTCCAATCAGTCTGGTATTGTATGTCATTTAATCTAAATATTTATTTAATTTCATTTATTTAATATTTGTTAACTGGGAAAGTACAACTTGGAACAAAGCCAATTTTCAGATGACATCCGGGGAGAAACACTCTAGACGCATGTCTTTGTAATGTGGGAGGAAATCGGAGCACCAGGAGGAAACCCACACTAATGCAGGGAAGACATGCAGACTCTGCACAGAAGGCACTCTAGCCAAGAATCGAACCAGGGAACCTCTTGCTGTGAGGCAATAATGCTACCACTGCATCATCTAATATGTTTGCTACAAGACTAGTTTTTAAATAACTTTTAATAATTTCTGATACTCTAAATCACCCCTTTTCTTTAGCCAGGGTCACCATCTCCCATGCTACCCTTGGCTTACTATTCTCTCACAGAAATTTTCTCACCATCTGATTTATCCTTTTTAGTAATGCATCATTCGGTTTATCCCAGAACATTTACACAGGGTATAATATTAGTAGTAGTATATAAAAATTAAATACCTGCACTTTCTGATCTAGAGCTAGTGGTATGGGTTTCCAATACTCAGTTGTTTTTTTTTAGCTGATGTATGTACCTTATCACATGACAATTTGAGAGATTTTACTGGTGTACCTATTAGCTATTCTTCCAAACATTTAGTCTCCTCTTTCCATACATCTCCTGTCTCTATACTAACCATCTCCTCATTTGATATATTCATTGCAATTGCTTGCATTTTCCTTGATTCATCCTCCACCCTTTCATCTTACTGTTTTTTTCTCCACAATCTCCTTGCATCTTGACCTTAACCTTTCGAGAGAATCAATACATCATCTGCACATTACATTATCTTATGTTGCTTCCTACCCCATTTATATCCCTTTATTTTTGAAATGTTTATGGCTATTGCCAGGTCTTCTAAATATAAATCAAACAACAGTAGGGGCAAGGGACACCCCTCCCTAGTAACCTTCTCTAATGCAAATTCCTGAGGTAACCTGGCTTTCACTTTTACTCCTCAGTTGCTTTTTTATATAAGCACAATCCACGGCCGAAGAATCACCAGGACCAGGAAACAATTGATTCAATAAAATGAGAAAATTTAATGCAACATCCACAGTTGAAAATAAATCAAGCGCTTTCGCCCAGGCTCTCCCAGGCTTTCTCAAGATAAAACACAAAAGGTGTATTCTCCTTATATACACACCTATTAATTGTTTAATTACAAAATTTATCTCATTAAACTTCCAATTAAAATTTAAAGCTCTATACCACAACATCAAGGATCCATTTCACGTTAAAATAATATGAAATCCAATTCCTAAAGTGTGGATCAGTTTAAAAATAAATGCTTGTCGCATTTACCTTATCATTAAATAAAACTATCTAGCTCAATTTCTTACAAAATCATTATTTAAATTTATATATAAAAATGATATTTATATATATAGAATTCATTATGTAAAAAATGAAGTATAAGCTTAAAAAATATTAAAAAATATTAATTCAGTTGTTCATATTAACAAATATATTCAAAGGTTCTGTGCATTTGATCCAACTAAATGGTAACATTTTTTTTAAGTTGTAAAAACTTATATTGTAATTTTATGTGAATCATTATAAATAGCATAGTACAAGATGCAAATATAATAGGCTTATTAGTTGAATTCATGAGTGTTATTCTTAATAAAAATTTTATTATTTTTAATGGTGAATTATATAAACAAAACAAAGGAGTGGCCATGGGGACACCATGCGCTTCGGCATATTCAAATATTGTGCTGCATCATTGGGAGTCCGAATTCATTTTTCCATCAAAGTCTGCACATTGTATTGTCCACTACAAGAGGTACCTAGATGATATATGTATGTTGTGGAATGGCAGCATAAATTAATTTGAAAACTTTATGCAACATATAAATTCTTCCACCGATTTTTTAAAATTTACATATGCAATAAATCCACACTACCTACATTATCTAGATGTGAAATTAGAGAAAAATATGGAATTAAATTGTTTTGAATCAAGTATCTTTAGAAAAAGTACCCACTCGAATATGTTTTTGCATTTTGATAGTGGCCACCCGTTATTTCAGAAAAAGGGCATCATAAAAGGTCAGTTGATAAGGGCCTCTAGCATTTGTAGTAATGATGTTCTTTTTCAAAGAGAAATAGAACATCTTAGGGAGTTATTTATAGAAAAAGGTTACCCTGTCAATTTATTTAACTCTCTGGCTACTGAAGTTTTTTCCAAAAGAATTACACAATTTCCCCCCTTGCTTGGTAAAGTCTTTGTTCAAGATATGGCAATTAAGCGAAATGATGAGAACAAAAAAGGCCATGCCTTTTTGTATACTTACAATACTAACAGTGCTGAAATAGAAAATACTATCTCTAGGTACTGGCCAATTTTGACTATGAATGATGTATAAGGAAAATTATTCCAAAAACACCACAATTTGTAAGAAGAAGGAACAATAATCTGAAAGATCTGTTAGAAAGAGATTTGGTATCTAACCATCATAAGAATCAACTTACAAAGGGTACTTACAAATGTAATTCTTGCAAACAATGTTGTTATATGATCAATAGTAAAGGAATATATTTAAAATCCAAAAATATCAATTTATTTCCATCAGGTCATTTCAATTGTAATACTAAAGGTGTTGTATATCTAGGATTTTGTCAACATTGTTTTTGTTTCTATGTTGGCAAGACGGAGAGAACTCTGAAAAGAAGAGTTTATGAACACCTTTATGAAATTAACAACAAAAAGAAACAAATGCCTTTTTTAAACATTCATTATCTTGTAAAGAGATGTCTTTAAAATTCCTTGTATTAGAACAAGTGGTCAGTAATATAAAAGGGGGTGATTGGGAAACATCCCTTGAGTATAAGGAATTGCTCTGGCAATTAAAATTAAATGCTTCGAAATTACCAGGGCTCAATGATTGTATAAGTATTAACAGCGTTCTCAAATTTAGAAGAGCAAAATTATAAAATTTGTTAAGCTGTTCCGAAGGTTATTACACTCAACCTATAAAATAGTGTTTTACTGGGTCAGCATTTTTATACACATTAATACTCTTTTATAATTTTGTATTTTTATGTCCAATTTTTAATGGATTGTAACAAGAGTTTTTTCCAACTTTTATAAATGTTATCTAGTCATTTGTTTATTCAGTATTTATCTTGTACTATGCTATTTATAATGCTTCACATAAAATTACAATATAAGTTTTTACAACTTAAAAAAAATGTTACCATTTAGTTGGATCAAATGCACAGAACCTTTGAATATCTTTGTTAATATGAACAACTGAATTAATATTTTTTAATATTTTTTAAGCTTATACTTCATTTTTTACATAATGAATTCTATATATATATAAATATCATTTTTATATATAAATTTCAAATAATGATTTTGTAAGAAATTGAGCTATATAGTTTTATTTAACGATAAGGTAAATGCGACAAGCATTTATTTTTAAACTGCTCTACACTTTAGGAATTGGATTTCATATTATTTTAACGTGAAATGGATCCTTGATGTTGTGGTATAGAGCTTTAAATTTTAATTGGAAGTTTAATGAGATAAATTTTGTAATTAAACAATAGGTGTGTATATAAGAAGGATACACCTTTTGTGTTTTATCTTGAGAAAGCCTGGGAGAGCCCGGGCGAAAGCGCTTGATTTATTTTCAACTGTGGATGTTGCATTAAATTTTCTCATTTTATTGAATCAATTGTTTCCTGGTCCTGGTGATTCTTCGGCCGTGGATTGTGCTTTTTACCTGTGGTGGTTGCTTTTTATCCGCGTTTTATTCAATTGCTTTTTTATATAACCTTTCCAGCATTCCTACCTACTTTTCTGGAATGCCCACATCTTCAATAGTTTGAACAGATACTCCCATTTTACTCTATCAAAAGCTTTCTCATATCTAATGATTGGATTGCCAGTTTTCTTTTTGTTTCTTGGGCCTCTTTTATTATCATCAGCACTTTAATTAGGTTATTTGCCATTCTCATTCCTCTACAAACCCAGTCTGATCCTCCTGTATGATCCTCATGCTTATCCTTTCCAATCTGACTGCCATTATCATCAGATATCCTATATAGTTATGATTCAATATTAAAATTGGTCTATATGAGGATGGAGAATGTGGACGTTTCTTTTCTTTAGGTATTGCTTTTATAACACCATCTTTTCCCAAGCTTGGCACCTCCTTCCTCACTAACATCTTGTTAGGGAGTTAAACCCATACTTTTATTATGCCTCCCCCTTCAATCTTCCATGCCTCTTTAGTTCATCTGACCCTGTTTTTCTTTTCTTCTTTTCATCTTCCTCATTGTCTCCTTAGGTTCTTGTTCTATTATCCATATTATTTCCCAAATTAATTATTCTTTCCCTGTGTTACCTATTGTCAGTAATTCTACCCCTTCCCAGAACGTAGTCTCTGACTCCACCGACTGTTCATACTCCTGCTCATTGATACTAGGCATCTCATAATTTCTAGATTCCTCCAGAATCTCACCTAGCTCCTTTTTCTCCCTCTGTTCCCCTTCCCTTACTATTCCAAACATACATTTTTCTCTTAGTTTCTAAGTCTAATCGCCAATGTCTTAGCTGCTTGCAGTGTATTTGTGAAAGGCGGATTTACCATATTTATTCTGTTAAGTAGCACCTTTTCCACTTCCCATGCATGTAATGTTCTCCTTAGCTCTCCCTTCATTTCTCTGTCCTGTTTGGAGCAACTATCTTTCCTAGCCTGCAACCCCTTGAATTTTATTCTCATGGACCTTTGTATTGCCTGCTCCATTCTTATTCTATATTTTTGCTGACATCTAATTTTCTCTTTTACTTCCTGCTTATATTTTTCCCAGCTTTTGGATGTCCAGTCTTCCCTCCCTGCCCTTGTTTTCTCCATTTCCTTTTGCATCCAAGACACCTCTTCTCTCATTTTCAAAACATAACCTGGACATCTCCAAAGAGTTGATCATTTCCTCTCCTTCTACAGTCTGATCCAACTTAAAGGAAAGACTTATACCTTTTCTATGTCTCATAATCCTTACTTATGTAACCCCCTCTCTAGCCTTGACAAAACTTTAAATCTAGAGGAGTAAAACGTATTACCTCTATCCTTGCTATCTTGTGTGCCCCTCAACCATATATCTGTCCATCCCAGTGCCTTAAAGTCTTGCCCTAAACATTTTCCCTTCTTTTGCACTCAACTTTCTGGGCCCACTATCTACATCCTTCCTACTGGTTACTACATTCCACTCCCCTACCACCAAACATAATCTTTCTTGGAATAACACTGTGTGAGATAAAATTGCTTTTATGGCCCTAGTGTTTGCTTTTGGAAGAATATACACTGCCATTATCATGGTTTTCCCTCCTTCTATAGTTCACTTTATTGCAGCATACATACCCCTCACATCTTAAATCTTCTCTTCTACATTAAAATTCACTCCCCTCTGTATTAGAGCTGCTACTCTGCTTTTCTTCCTACTAACTCTTGAGGAAGTGGCCAACAAATTGCATCCTAGTCTGTTCAATTTTGTCACCTCATTCTCTGCTAAGTGCATTTCTTGCAATGCTAATATTTGCAAATTCTCTCTCTTTGCATATCTTAGTGATTTTCTATTTTTATTATATTAGTTACTCCACTAATACTACAAGTAGCTATTTTCAATAAGCCAGTAATTACCCTGTTAATTTTTTTCTTTACCTACTAATTTAATCCCTGTCTCATTACCTCTTCTCAAATCTTGATACCCTATTTCGCTCGTCTATGACTCTTTGTCCACCCCCCCAATGTAAAGCTGAATACTTTGTACTCCTTATCTTCACTGCCCACACTTATGACCTCTCATGCATATCGTATCCTATTCCTTTGCTCTTCTTGTCACTTACTTTGTCTTCCCTCATCCCTTAGTCTTGGCTCTGCTTCAAGTTTAAATTTGTTATGCACACTCACATTAGTGTCTTTACAGTTTTGCACTTGCCATCCTTTATCTCTACACTACACCCCCCCCTCCTTGTCATAAGTATGTTCACATTCACAAAAGTCCCTTCCTGAACAGGAGTTTGTATTATCTTTACAACTCACGGCATTCTACTTCCATCTTGTACCTGCCAGTACTCATTACTGGCTTCCAGTGTCAAGGGTTAGTTCCACCTGCTTCACAGCTGGCTTTTCTTTTATCTCCCACCCTTTTCAGTTAATCATCCTTACCTTGTATTTCACTTTCCTCTTTGTCTCCCCTATGAATTTATACTTTTACCTCTATTGCCCCCCAGCTCTTTCACTAGTTCTATGTCATTAGCATGTGGTACTTCGTTAAATCTTAATCTTATCTTAATAGGATGAAAGTTATGTTATCTGTATCTGTGGATGATTTCTTCAAGACTTATATGTATCTACATGTCTTACTTCATGGCCAGTTTTTGCTTTATGGCCCCTGTACTCATGTTTACCCAAGGTAAAGTATACATGCGTTCATCTTTTTACTTGGTGTTACTCAGTAGTGATCACTTACTGCTTTATGGATGCTCATATATTCATCAAGGGACATTCTATTTTAACATTTGGTTTCTTAAAACTTATGTCTCACATCACAGGTTTCCGCTGTTATGATACTTCTTAATACTTATGACTACTATTGTCATATTCGCTCTTTATCATCATTACACTGTCCTGCTAATAGAACAGAAGCAGCCCTTCGTAGGTATGGTCCACTGACTTCACTTTAACTTTACATAGCTATACCTTCTTCCCTCCTAAAAAAGACGTGAAGGGGGGTTCAGTCTTATCTTTCTCTAGCAATAACTGTTCTAATAAGTAGTCTTTAGATCCTTGGAACCCCTTCCTTTTAGCCTAATGTCCAGCAATTGTAATTGTATACATAACACCAGTGTTATAGTAAGAGAAAAAAAAACAAACATAGTTTTAAAAGATTTACCTTAGATTGTATAGGCAATTTCCATGAGTTGCCTTCCATATTAGGGCATCAGAAAATACCATCTGTGTTCCCTCAGGTGCAATTTGTCCTTTTTACTGTTGCTGTTGGGGTACAGAACAGAAAATCAGTCTTAAAAAAAAATTGCACTGTGTATATAAACCTTGTTCCAAGCCATACCTCTCAACCTCTTAGAGTGAGAAATCTGGACAAAGCTGCAAATAATGAGAGGACAAAGGACCAATAGGGACAATTTTTAAATATTGCTCTTACAAACTTAAAGAGTTAATAGAATAGCATTTTTTCCAATAGCATGAATTTTTCTGAAGGATATGAACTCTGAAACTCAAATGTCTGTCATTATTTTCTAACTTCAGTCTTCAATGATCTGCCAGTGATTTGCAAGAAAACCATAATTTTATGAAGAACGGACCAAAAATATGAAGCAAAAATCTGGACATTCTGCAAAAATCTGTACAGTTGAGAGGTATGTTCCAAGCCCATGGTACTCATTTTAGGAGCCATCATTTCACAGCCTCCTTCACTTTCCTTTTTCATGCCCATTTCCATGCTCTTACCCTATTCTTCTTCTATCAATCTGAATGAGCTATTTTCTTTCAAAATCTGTTTTTGCTTAAATATCGTGAATTATGGAGTCACTGTTTTCCTATTTTGGGCCACTCATCTCACCGGTATACATCCCTACTCTTTTGCCTCCTGTCTGTTCTCCTCTCCCCTCTTCAGTCTCCCCTCTGCAGTTCACAGGTCAATTGCCCATGCAACTTTTTAGACTGGCGGGATACAGCATATGCCACTGCTGTCCCTGTTGCTTTCATAGTTTAATTGCTTTTCAAATGCCTTCCTCCTCCTGTGGATCTCAACTGAGAAGTATTGGTCAATGTATACAGCTGCTCAGCTGCTTGTAAGCTTTTGCTGGTTTACATACCTCAGTCAATATTCGCTCTGAGTTCATATGAGTGCAGCCTAACTATAATTGGCCTCAGCTTTCTACATCTTCCTTTCCTGGCCGCCATGAGGTCCAATGTGCCTGATCAATCTTTATTTCTTCAGCTGTTATCTGAGTCTATTGCTGTATTAAATATTGCATATTGTTTTCAGTCTCTCCCTTTTAACTTCCCTGAAACTCCAACTACTTTTATGTTTTTCCTCCTGGATCTGCCTTTCTGGTCCACTCCCCAGTCCAGTCTGGTTTTGCTTGCATCAAGTCATGTTCTAAGTTCAGTATTTTCTTCTATTATGTTTTGCATTATTGCTGAATGCTCCTTTAGAGACCTTTCTACTTAATTTAATTGCTCCTCCTGGTTGCCAAGCTTATCTTGCAATGCTTACTTTACATCACCTATTTCTCTTCAGACAGCCTCAAGCGTAAGCTGGGTCTCCTGCTCTATGTTGATATTGGATGCCTCAACTGTTTCTTCCATTGTGGTAAATCCACTTTTTCTTTTCTTTTTGTTGGACATTCAATTGCAACTCTTTTCTGCCTCATAAAGGGGCTTTTGTTGTCTTTGGACTTAAATTCAATTCAAGCTGTGCAGCAATGCAGATCTGCTGCATCCTAGTGGGTTGCCACAGCAGAAGAGACATACTATGTTATCTCCATAGACACAGCTCCCAAAGAAAGGTCCATGGCATCTGTTGTTATACTCTATGCTGGAGCCAGGAGGGAAAATGCGACACTTAGACTGTGATAAATGTGATGTCTCAAAAAAAAAAAAAAAAAAAAATCTCTCTTCACCAACATCAAAACTGGAATCTGGAATAGCAGGGCATGTTGATGTTGGAACCATACAAATTTCAGGTACCACTGGATTTTTCTCATGAAGAGATTTTTAAGAAGAACCATGAGGATCATAGAAGCCATTAGATCCAAAATGCTGAGAAATTAGCTAGATGAGCCAGTAGTCAAGAGTATAAATCCCAAAAATATCTAGATACAGATCTTTTTCCTGTGGAAGAAAAGTTCTTTGAGCTGAGGTATCTGGGAGACATACCAGGAAAACAATCCAGTGAGGAGTCATATAAGACTTTTGTATGTTATCTTGGAACTCCAGTCTGTGCAGCAGATCACTTATGCAGTACAGAGAATCCTGACAAATTGAAAAACAACCCACAAAGATAAACAAGTCATCCAAACAAAGAAAATGTGAACATCTGCAACAAGCTATCACAGGAGCCAAACAATTTCTGAATACCTTTGGAGCAGTGGATAGACCAAAGGGTAATACAAAGAACAGATAATGTGATCCAGGCACAGAAACCCTTATGAAACATCTGAAATCTGGAACTAATTTTAGGATTACCAGAAAAATGAAATGGGGAACAAGGTGTAACAAGTTGTGAAGGGATAACATTTTCAACTTTGGCCCTGTCACAATCAGCTTCAGATAAACATCCAGAAATGGTCTCCAAAGAATCTTCTTTCTTTGGCATAAGAAACATTTCTGAATAAAACCCTTCTCCTAACAGAAGAGGGGGGGAATGGTTTTATCACTCCATGAGACAGAAGATGCTGAATGATAGGAGAAAAATAGGGATTTTGTCTGACAGATGAGGCAGAATCTCATGACAACATGAGAAGACATGGGAAGAGACTCCCACTGCCATCTGTAACCCTGACAAATTATTCTTAGAACCCATCTGCCTGAAACTATTGCAAAACAGGGAACTGGGCATTCAAATTTTCTAGAAGGATTAAGGGTTTACCAGAGTGGGAAGGGGATGGGAGGTTTGTATACAGTTATTCAGACTGTCCTTTGCTCTGGTAGGTTCCTCCTTTCTTTTTGGAAACTCACCGTCATTGCTTTTTAAACATCTGCTTACAAGCAGATTGCTGAGTTTTATTTGACTTTTTAAAAAAGTTTGTATGGATAGCATTAATGTTCTTGGCAAACCCTGGGAAGGAAGGCAGAAACATCAGAGAGATTCAATGAATCAGATTATTTCTCTCATCAAACATTTTAAGGATCTCTGCAGTAGATGGTCCAAAAACTAACTCTGTATCCAAGGGATAATTTCAAATTTCAGCTTTGATATCTTCTGGAAGGTTTTGGGAATGCAACCAAGCAAACCTCCTCATAACAGTTCCAGCAGCAGCGACAGCACTGGAAGTGGAATCAGCAGTATCATAAGCACATTTCAAACTGTGGGTAACCACTTGAGACAGAGAAGTTATCAGGCAAAATAAATTTTTTCATCAGAAGAAAAAGATGCCATAATTTTCATCATGTTTTCAAAGGAGACAAGCATACATTTGAACATACAGGTTTGACAGCTGAAAATTCTGAAAAAATAAGTGTTGCAATAGAATACACCCCACAATCTAACAAAAGCTTTCCGGAACTTGTTAGAAAGAGAGGGATTGGTGTTAACCATATGTTTATCAGCAGCTGGGTTCACTAAAGCAATAGCTGCTGGTTTTAATTTGGGTTGAGTATATAAAAATGAATAAGCTTGAGGAACTTTATACAATATATCTGCTTTCTTCGGAGCAGCAGGCTGCCTGTCAGGCAAGTTACAGGCTATAACAAAAACACCCTCAAATGTAGAAAAAACAGAATGAACTGAAAGAGGTTCTGAAAAATCCAACTGTAATAAATCAATAATTCTTCAGCAATAGTGGAATGCCATTATATTTGCACTGAAACAACTTATTCATTCCAGAAATAGTTTTAGAGAAAGAGAATTCTTCAAAGGTACTAGCAAAATCCACACTGTCCTAAGAATATGAATCAGGCAATTGAGGAGGCAAAATAGAATCTGTCCCATCACAATCGTTTTGTTGTTCAAAAATTTGAGCCTCTTCAAAAAATGAAGACTCTCTTTTTCTTTTACCAGAAACAGCAAAACTGAAGAGTAAAATCCCTGATATAAACCTTGAGGCTAAGCCTAATAAATCACTCCTGTGCAAAGTTACTGAGATGGCAGAAGAAATATAAGTAAGTTTTTGCTTCTTTTTGACAGGAATTTCTGTAAAACAAAGCCACCTTTGCCAGGTAAAAACTCAGTAGGGACATACACAGCATTCTGTCTAGGCAGAGTGGTATTCCCCTTCCCTTCTCTAAAGACTGACAAAAGTATCTGCCCCTTGCCCACCAAGGGCATTCCAGCAGCTGGAGAGGACATGTCTAACCCCCAGTCTATTGTGGCTGTATGGGCTACACTAGACAGAGCCAGGGAAACAGACAGAAATGGCCACTGAAGAGATACCCATATGTGGCTGGGGCACATTAACTGCCTGCTGAGGTGACAAAGGCTGTTTAGCCATTTTCTTCTTTTTATGGCTGGAAGAAGGAATAACCAAGGAAGCATTAGGATGTTCCATGGTTAAACCAAAAAGGATGCCTGATTCCCAGGGAAGCCTGAGAGCAGTAGTCCATAAAACAGTTAATGAAAAATGTAACTTTTATCTCCAAAAATACAATAAAAAGTACTTTGAACACTTACCCCATTCCATCCAACAAAATAAAATGACACAAATTTTACCAGAGAAAATGTGCTTTAACTTAGTTTAAATAACTGTTTCCACAAAAGTAAAAAGTAATGCTCTTGTTTAAGTTACTAAAAGTCACATGCATTGTATAAAAACACTTTTCCTAGCTTAAAATTATCACTTTCACAGAAAAGGTTAATCTTCTGTCATAAAAAAAGTGGTTTGTTTCCCTAAAGAGAACTTATCTACCTAGCAAATGAAAACGTTAATCAACCGACAATCCTCAAAAGCCCGCAAGAGTAGCATTCTTCAGTGTCAGGAAAGCTCTGAAGGTCATGGCATCCAAATCTGTCTTTTTAGTCAGATTAACTTGAGCTGACTAATGATTTGGGCACATGGAAGATGCCCTGAAGCTTTACAAGCTGGCTGGCTATTATATTATTGGCAAGATATAAACCACATAGCTAAGGCTAGTGCAGCAGTGATCCTAATGACAAACATATTTTTCTTTTCTTTTCTGAAGAGGAAGTAGGTAAAGAAAAAGTTTAAATTAATCCCCTAGCACATCCCAACAAATCTACCCTGTCCATCAAAACAGAAACAGCAAAAGCAATTCGTTTTATTTTTTTATTTCATTTTTTTTTCTTTTCTTGGGAAACTCCCACTAAAAGGACTGACCCCAAAGTAGGCACATTATCCCTAGGTTCAATTTCCCTTCCCCACCTATGTGGGAGACCTTCATCTGCCCCTTTCTCTGAAACCAACAAGAGTGCTTCTCTCTTTCCCGTGGAGGGTATCCCAACAGCCACAAAGGAAGAGTGTGTATCTACACCAGTGAGGTCAAGAAAAACAATGAGCGGTCTGAAGAACTAAATTTGGCCACAGCAAAGTCATGCATAAGCAGCTGAGGCAAAATGACAACTGGCCTGATACCCAAAGACATCATGGCAACTTTCTTCTAATTGTGGAAGGGGGAAGGAAAGAACTGAAGAGACTGGTAACTGCTCCATAGTACCAGACACAAAGGAAACCTCAAACATGGTTACCAGAGCCTGGAAGAATCACTTAACTTACCGCCAGATAAAAAGGTGCTTTTGAGGTAAAAACACCCTGACAGTGCCCCAAAACACCAAGCCCTGTCCCTAACACAGAAATACTATGCAAGAATATTATAAAATATTCAAAAACATATTTAAACACAGTATGCTTACATAAGCATTCATAGTAATACAATGCCCTGGTACAGAATTATAGTATGACAGTCCAAACAAAATAAGTTTTCTTAACATAGATAATGTTAGTTTCACAGAAAAATACAGATTTTTCTTCATAAAAACAAAACAGTGGATGACTTATCTGCCCAGCTGTGAAGGACCATCAGTTCCACAAAGCCCGGAGAAGGAATGCACTTTGGAAGCAAGAAAGCTCTGAAGCTTTGATGCTCTAACAACTTTTAATATTTTGCTCCTGGCAGAGCATGCAGAAGGCGCCATTTAGCCTTGATAAGCTGGCTGACTGGTTATCCTGCTACTGTAGAAGTAATCTAATATTGAACATTTATTATTCCTGTAAATATGTTGTACATAATTTCCTTATCAGTGTAAAATCAATATTATTTATGTATATCTCCAATTAATTCAAGTCCTCTGCTACTATAAAATATCCTTCCTGTGTTTGATGTAATAAATGTATGAATTCCTCAAGGTAGTCAGAACTTGACTTTGGTGATCTGTACACACCAATAATCATAATCTGTTTCACTTTTTTGTCATGTTTACACAATCTACTAAATTGGTACTTTCATCAAAGATATAAGAATTACAGGTCTCACAATAATGTATGTTACTGTAAAACATTTATACCCTGAAATAACTGCTTGCTCTTTAACCATGTATCATAAAAAATAAAATCAATGTTACCTGAATACAGCAGATTTCCCAATAAAAAATGATTACTACTGCATCTTGCAGTAATAACTAACATAGATAAAATAAATGTTGCTATTTGTGAACTGTTACATTTCTGACCTGGCAAAAATCCTATATTATGTTAGTCAAATATTGTGATATAGCTGCTACAAAACTTCTCTTCCCTTGTGTTGAGTGGACTCCATCCTGTCTAAATACACGTGTGCCCAAAGTTAGACATCAATGTTCTATACATTCCCCATTTTAATACGGGACCATTTTTACGTTGGTGTTTGTCAACAAATCTTTTTATTTACACTGACCACACTCTCAATCACTTTTCAATATGTGATTTGTGAAAAAAATAAGTCCTAACACCTATACCAAGATATATTGTCTAAGAGGGCTATATATTCCCTACTACAAGTTAGTGAATGCATCAAGATGAGATTTAACATTTGATTCAACGTGAATTAAAAAAAAAGCTCTACGCCTCCTTACATTTAGGCTTCCTAGGGTTCTATACATATCCTATATTTTGGTCCTGGCTGGTGTGACACTATTTGATGTTCATTATCCTCTCTGCAAATGTAAATAGCAGTTCTTTTAATATTTGAATTTCCAATTAGTAATGCATAATTCCCCCCCCCCTTCTAATTCAATAATGTCTGCCCTTTCAGCTGTTACAAAAGAATATTCTTCATCACCATTATTACTAATCTCATTGTTCCCATCACCTACTTCATTTGCAGGCATACATTTGTCATCTAGCTGTCTTTGTACTTCATAACTCTCTGTCTGTACCGATTGAAAATAAGAGCACCCAGAAAAAAAGTCAGGACATCTAAGTAGCATACAGCTTAAATACCAAATAACACCCTCCCACATCCAGTAGGAATGTGAGATGATAATCAGAAACGGAAAATGTAAACACGTTATCAATGAGACAGTGCAAATCTGTAGATTTTAATTAACTATTTTGCAAAATTCTACCACACAAGGTCATTTATTTTTGCTTCAGAAAATAGGAGATGGAAATATGTGTCCTCTTTTTTTTTAAATTGTTTTTGCAAGTAGTATATTTGTCATGCAGTGTGTTTTTTTGTGAATTACACATCTTCAAAAATCATATGTGATAGGGGGATTCAGAAAAATTGTGTGAAGGGGTAAATCAAGCTTGAAAATAGGGATATACCTCCAAAAATAAGGACATCTTAAATCAGGCCTGAAAATGGAAGCATTCCTCAAAAAAGGGACATACTAAATCAGACCTAAAAATAAAAACATTCCTCCAAAACCAAGGCAGTTGAGGGTATCTGTTGTATTTCGACAGCCTGAGCCACGTTTTCAGCCTTAGTCTTTCTCCTTAAGTCAATGTTCTTTAATTCTGATAAGTTCAGTTTAGAGTTCTCCCTTTCACCCTTCCCTTTGCATCTTTTACTACCTCCTCTACTGTAACAATGATGCCACTTTCTGAAGTCTGAATGTTTTGTGATTGAACAATGTTACCATTCCCTAACATTGGGATATTACATATCAAAGTAGTGTCCTTTTGTTTAGTATATTTTTGCTTAGCTTTATCCCTAACATTGGGATATTACATATCAAAGTAGTGTCCTTTTGTTTAGTATATTTTTGCTTAGCTTTATGTACATTAGTCAATTTATTTTTCTTTTAAGTTATTTGTTGTGACCATCTCCCTGTCTTTCTTGTTTAATTTCTCCTAAATGCTCAAAAATCCCCAAACTGACGTATTCTTGTGTCTTGAATTATAAAGGTGTCATCAGTAATATCAAACTGAATAGGGATTGAGAGATCTTTATTAGAAGAGGTCATCTCCTTTCCTGAATGTGTTATAGTTGTACTTTACATAATATTGTTTACCTTATCAGCCCTGTCAATAATATCTCTTACACAAACTCTCTTCCTTAGAACTCACCAAATCTTCACTGCAATGGTTCCATAGCTACCTCTCAAATAGAGCACAGGCAGTGAAATGGAAAAATATTTTTTCTACCTCCTTGCCAGTAACTATTGGTGTCCCATAAGGATCTATACTAGGCCACATACTTTTCAATTACCTTACTGCCATAAAAATGGTACCCTAGTTCAATATGCAGATGGCTCAACTCTAATCTGCTCTGCCAAAACTGTCTCTAAGCTCCAAGGCTTTACACAACAATCATCCTTATCAATTGAAACATGGCTAAATAATTTACAACTACTTGTAAGTAATGTCTTTCGGCTTTTCCTGGTTAGGGGTCACCACAGCGGAACTCCGGTCCGCTCATGACTGGCAGTGGATTTTTATGGTGCCAAGTTGGCAGCCCGATGCCCAACCTTCAAGGAAAGCACACCCATTCACGCACATACCTACCTGCATGTCTGTAAACATCACTCGACCACGGGGAGAACATGCAGACTCCACAGAGAAGGCGCTCCAGCCGAGAATCGAACGGGAGAACCTCCTGCTGTGAGGCGACAACGCTAACTGCTGCACCACCATGGCTCTACAATTTACAACTACTTATAAACTCTAAAAAACAAACTATTGCTCTTTACCCCAAAACACATATCTACCAAAATACTATTCACCACCATCTCTGCCCCACAAAAATTACAATGCGCTATGTGAAAGATGTAGTTACACTATGAAAGTGGAGGCAAGACTCTTACATAAGGACAAATCGAATGCCAAACAGGTTGTCAGCGCACACACTTCCCACACTAATAAGGACATAACACATAACCCCACATATGTGGAGATACTCACTAGTAACTTACCAAAAGATCAGAAGTTGCCCAAATGGAAACCATTTACACACATAACAATGCTAAAGACAACCACAACACATAATAACACACACACACCATTGTCTCAAAACATAAGCCCATAACACACTACAAAACCTAATGTATTGATCATAGGTGACTCCATTGTGTGACACATGGATGTTCCCCTCACCAGGCTGGATAAGGAGCAGGTTACAGTAAGCTGCCTGTCAGGTGCTAGGGTCCGTCAAGTCACTCAAGCACTCAAGTCACTCGACCACATGTACTAGTATGACTCCATCAGAGTCGATGCGGGGGTGAATGAATTGAGACATACCTCACTGGACTACATGAAGCAGACATGACTGAGCTCTCAGATTGTGTGTCACAGGCAGATATAAACCTAGCCTTAAGTAGCATTCTACCTTTTTCAAGGATGATGCCACAATACAAACAAACATTATTGACTTTAACAACTGGCTTAGTGAATCCCCTTGGACTGACACCAGAAGCTATCTGTCAGCCTGGAAAGACATGGTCAACAGGCCATGCTGCTTTGCCAGAGACAGTCTGCATCTGTCTCCTCCAGGCTTTAGGATACTGGCAAAGACATTAGCCACCCCTATTGTGCCTTTTAAAGGCAGTGTCAGAATAACCAATCAATGTCTTCCATATGTTCAGACCACAGACTGAGCATGAAAGAACCAAATGAGGAGGTGTATCCATCCTCATTATGGATATGTACACCTCTAGACTGGTCAAACAGTATAACTCTCTTGAGATATTCCATGTCCAATTAACTACAGGCAAAGCCCCATACCACATCATAGCTAGCTGTATGTCCCCACCATAAAACAGGAAAAGCATACCACATACCTAGACTTATTGGAGTCACTTGCATACTGCCCAACACCTTACTCATGGGTGATTTTAATTATCCTACCATCAACTGGGAAACATACATGACCACAAACATGATGGCTCACAGATTCTTGAACTTTTTCAGTGCAAATGCTCTGTAACAGCCAGTCAGCACACCCATAAGAGGCTCAAATGTTCTAGACATAGTACTCACTAACATGGGAGAGCACTGCACCCCCCTCCCATGTGATGTCCTCCCTAGTAACATCAGATCATAAATCAGTCTTGTTTGATGTAATTATAAGATCAGATACCCCATCAGGCTCAAAAACACTTAAGAATTTTTCAAAGGCAAATTACTTCCTACTAAGTGATGATATTTATTTATTTATTTATATTTGTTGACTGGGAGTGTCCGACTGGACGTAGGTCCATTTTCAGTGGAGGCCCGGGGAGAAAAGCTCCACAGTTAAAATAAACAGACAGTAGTTACATTGGATTACATAGCGATTAACAATTTACATAGCAATTACTTACAACATATTTACAGATGAAGAACATAGTACATCAGTAGACTAGAATCTTTATCTGTGAAGTACATAACAGACATTAACAAATTTTACAAGAAGAAGTTCCTGCTGTATAATAAGTACTGGCTTATGAGCATCTGAGCTTGCTATAATCAAGGTAGTTAGTGGAGTGGAAAGAAAGGTAGTGGTTGGATGGGGAGGGTGATATTAGAGTGGGAGTTGCAAGGCTATAGCCAGCATGTTTTTAGGTGCGCTTTTAGTAAAGTTCTGAAGTGGGTTCATGATGGTATGGAGGTAATTGTGGCTGGGAGGGAGTTCCATAATTTGGCTATGGTGCAAGAGAATAGTGCTTCACCAGCAGAGTTATTGGTTTTAGTGATCTGCAAGTGATTTTTGTTGCTGGATCTTAGTGGTCTGGTGGTGCAATAGGATTGGAGTAGATTCTGGAGGGATGGGACATATAGTGGATGATTTACTAGTTTGTGGGCAAGTGAGAGTTGATACCATTGAAGGAGGTGAGGGAGTTCAAGCCAGCCGAGTTCAGCAAGTGAGAGACAGTGGTGACTACGGTAGGATGCCCCTGTGGCAAATTTGGCAATTTTGTTGTAGCAGGTCTCTAGCTTGTTTAAATCGCATTGCCTTAGGTTGGTATATATTGGACAGGCATAAAGTAGGGTGGAGATAAGGTGGGAATTTGCTATTGAAATCTTTGCTGCTTTGGTGAGGCATTGCTTATTTCTGTATAGCGCTCCTAGTTTATTGTGGACTTTTTTTATGGTCAAGGATATGTGAATGTCAAATTTTAGTTTATTGTCTATTTCCACTCCTAGAAATTTGGTTGGGTATATAGTGGTGTTGTCTTTTGCTGTGATGTTAAAGTGAGAGTTGTTTTGAGTATGTTTGGTGGGTTGGAAGATGAGAAGTTTAGTTTTGTTTGGGTTGAGTATTAATTGGGCATGGTATAAGACATTTCAAAGCCCCCTTGAATGCAAACACAGACTCCTATGCAGATGTGTACACCAATGGGATGTATAACCACTTAAGCACTTGTATAGAATTGTCTCTACCTGACTGGATTAAAACCAGGTCTTGACATAAAAAACAAGCCACCCTGGTGGACCTCTAGTATAAACAGGCTATGCAAGAGAAAGAAACTAATGTCCAAGAACAGGGAGGAACTGGCTAAGCAGAGGAAGAAATCCCTCTCTAGATTTAACAAAGAAATTAGAGATCTTGCCAAATCCTCCAAATTTAATTACGAAGTAAAAACAGCCTCCCTATCTAAGGATAATCACAAGGCATTCTTTAACTATGTCCAAAATCTAAAAGGGAATACCCAGCTATGCACTGAACTGGTTGTGGATTGCATCACCCATACTCAACTGGATGTAATAGCCAACCTGCTAGCTGACACATTCGGAACAAACTTCACTCCCCTGTCCCCTCCAGTCATCCTCCAAAGTATACCTGGCACCATTCCTCAGCCTATTAACTAAAGACAGCAGGTCATCTCGGTGCTCTCCAAGGACAAAAACACAATATCAGTAGGACTAGACAACATCCTGGGTTGGCTTTTAAGCAACTTAAAACATGACCTAGCAGACCCACTTGGATCCTTTTTTAACCACAGTCTGCGAACTGGCTATGTTCCGGTGAAATAGATGACAGCAACAGTAATCCCTCTGCACAAAGGCGGATCATCAACCAACCCTGTTAGCCTAGTAACTTTCTATGAACCTATGAAGAAGGTGTCATCATAGATGACCAGTTGAAATTCGACCACCATGCCACCATGTATCACATGTGGTTAAAAAATCATCAAAGACATTATACAGAGTAAAACCTACCTCACTGACACAGCCAGAAGGCATATAGCCTGCAGGTTTTTACTGCAATCTCTTTTCTTTCCTGCCCCGATCTTCACTAACCTTCAACTGCCCAAACCTGAGCAATGTAATAATAAAATAGCCAAATTTGCAGTAAACTATACAATATAACAAACCGCTGCCTAGCATTCAGAGAATTAAACTGGATAGAACTATCATATTACTACTAATTTCTATGCTAAATAAAACATACAGATCTGTCTATAAGCCAGAAAATTGCCCAGACCTTAACAACTTAATACAACAGTGTTCTCCGATAGAATTTTACTCTCTAGAGAAAAGTCACTAGTCACTATAACCAAATCATCTAATACTGCAGGTGAATCTTTATATTCTAGTGTAGCTAAACTATGAAACCACATCCCACTACCACTGACATCCATTCAGAATGTAAACTCATTTAAACTTAATGAATCTGTTCATGTAAATCTTCAGAATAAATGCCACTGAAATGTTTAGCTTGCCATATTGTAAACCCATTTCTCTTCACTCAGAATCCTATGCCACACAACCAGTTTTCACCAATCTTCTTCTTCTTTCGGCTTTTTCCCGGTTAGTGGTCGCCACAGCGGATAATCTGTCCGCTCATGATTGGCAGTGGGGTTTTACGGTGTCGAGTTGCCAGCCCAGCGCCCAACCTTCCACAGAAGGCACAACCAGTTTTCACCAATCCCTAACAGTTTTAGTAGCATCTCCCAGCCATAAGCATGTTATTTGTGACACTGCTACACTTCTAATATAAACCTTATGAAAGCCATATATAATTGTTTCTGAACTTTACCCAATACCTCACCTCTTAATTACATTAACATTTTCTGTCCTACTGAGGTCTTCCTGCACTTCCAATACTTTGAATTTCTAATCACTAATCACAGAATATATTATTTAGCTGACAAACCCAGCTGTTCAAATGCTCAGTGTTTAAAATCAATTAAATGCTTAACTGTTTTTTAAAGTAACAGTTGCCTTTATTTCACAGGAATACAATCTAATTACCACATGTATGTGTAATTAATGTATACTGCTTATTGTCTATTCAAGTATATTACTGAACATCTGTTTAATAATGTGTTTAATATGATGGAGATTTTCTCCCTGGGTCTATGATGAAAAGTGTTTTTTTTTTTTTTTTTAACTAAAACCCAGTCAGACAAGCATGGTAAAAAAAACAAAAACAAAAACAAATAAAATTATATATGTAACAATTGATTTCCAAGTTATGCCAAATAAACAAGTACAATCATCCTAGGCAAGTCTATAGTTACAACTAGTAAGAGTAAGCAAATTAGCCAATTTTGATAGGAAGAACACAGCTCTAATATTATCATATGTACGTAAATGTATACACAAATACATACATCCATTATACAAACACCATTTAGTAAACAGGATAAACATTTATTAACTAGTAATTACACTGCCTAGATGCTTGCTAAAACAAAATTGAAGAAAGGAAGAGCAAATCAGTCAGAAAAAGAGAAAAGAAAACTCGGGGAAGCACTTTGCAGCTGTTCAGCAACAAGCAGTTCAATTTTTAGCTTTGGTAAGGGAGATGGCTTCCGATAGCTTAGAGGAAAAATAAATGGAATGCATTCAGCGATGTGTAAAATAAGTGAAACACTGAAGGAATATATAAAGTCAAACAACAAATGGCTTAATGAAATAGAAGAAGCTTTAACTAGCTATTCAGATGAACCAAGAAAATGGAGTCTGAAATGAAGAAATGGCTGGCTGAGCATAAGGCTTCTCTAGAAGAGCTGTTTCAAAAAAGAAGTGGTAGCATTAGAAGACAGAGCAAGTAGAGAAAATCTGAGATGTTCTGATATACCAGGGAAACTGGAAGGAACAGGCTAAAAAATGAAGATGTTGTGAGGCCTTGGACCATGGCTAGATAAATCCATCTCCTTAGCATCATGTTGCAACCATGCTCAGGAAATCCTTCTATCTGGCACAGCTGATCAAAAAGCTTACTGCTCTAGATTCAGCACTGATCAGGCCCATCACTGAATACAATTCCCCTTTGGGATGTATCTCACTAAACACATTAAGCCTTTGGAGAAATTCCAAATAAACTTCCTCTCCAGATCAATCAATGTGACACACTATCTTCCTTTAAAAAATAATCAGACATTTGGATGGGTATTCATAAATCACCCCCAGTATGACTGCCCTATCGCACTCCTTGATAAAGGAGATAAGGTCTAAAGGTGGGTAACTGGCAAAATGTAAACGGTCTTGTGGCCCATTTGCCTCGTACAGTCTATGATTCTATGATTAATTTTATGAATGTACAAATAACCACGTAGACTAATGTTCCACACCAGGATTTGTTTATTGAAAAGGCACACTTATAAATGAATGCTGTCAAGTTTTCTATATTTGCTATAAGTTAAAAGGGAATGGAGGTTCTGAAAATCTATTTACAGTGGATATAAAAAGTTTACACACCCCTGTTAAAATGCCAGATATTTATGATATAAAAAAATGAGACCACAATAAATCATTTCAAAACTTTTCTCACCTTTAATCTAACCTATAACCTGTATAATTCAATTGAAAAACAAATCTGATAGGGGAAAAAAAATATATAAAAAATAAAAAACGTACAATATGCTGGTTGCATAAGTGTGCACACCCTTAAACTAATACTTTGCCGTGTGTGCACACCCTTAAACTAATACTTTGTTGAAGCACCTTTTGATTTAATTACAGTATTCAGTCTTCTTGGGTAGGAGTCTATCAGCATGGCACGTTGACTTGTCAATATTTGCCCACTCTTCCTTGCAAAAGCGCTCCAAATCTGTCAGATTGCAAGGGCATCTATTGTGCACAGCCTTCTTCAGGTCACCACACAGATTTTCTAATGGATTTAGGTCTGTGCTTTGGCTGGGTCATTCCAAAACTTTAATTTTCTTCTGGTGAAGCCATTCTTTTGTTGATTTGGATGTATGCTTGAGGTCATTGTCATTTTGAAAGCTGGAATTCCTCTTCATCTTTAGCTTTCTAGCAAATGTCTGAAGGTTTTGGGCCAAAAGTGACTGGTATTTAGAACTGTTCATAATTCCCTCCACTTTTATTTAAAGCCCCAGTTTCAGCTGAAGAAAAGCAACCCCAAAGCATGATACTGCCACCACCATGCTTCACCGTGGGGATGGTGTTCTTTTTGTGATGCAAAGTGTTGTTTTTGCGCCAAATGTACCTTTTGGAATTGTGGCCAAAAAGTTCAACCTTGGTCTCATCAGACCATAAGACATTTTCCCACATGCTTTTTTGGAGGCCTGGTGTATTGTTTTGCAAATTTTAGCTGGGCCTGGATGTTTTTCTGTGTAAGAAATGGCTTCCGTCTTGCAACCCTACCTCACAGTCTAGACATATGGAGAATATAGGAGATTATTGTCACGTGTAGTACACAACCAATATTTGCCAGAAATTCCTGCAGCTCCTTCAGTGTTGCTGTAGGTCTCTTGGCAGCCTCCCTGACCAGTTTTTGTCTTGTCTTTTCATCAATTTTGGAGGGATGTCCAGTTCTTTGCAACATCACTGTTGTCCCATATTTTCTCCACTTTTTGATGACTTGTCTTCACTGTGTTCCACGGTATATCCAATGCTGTGGAAATTTTTTTGTACCCTTCTCCTGACTGATACCTTTCAACAATGAGATCCCTTTGATTCTTTGTAAGCTCTCTGCGAACCATGGCTTTTGCTGTAGCAGGCAACTGAGTAAATGTTAAGAAAATCCTACTAGGACAGCTGAACTTTAATTGGGGTTAATCAGAGTCTCTTTAATTAATGGCAGGTGTGTACCCAAGAAGACTGAATGCTGTAATTAAATCAAAAGTTGCTTCAACAAAGTATTAGTTTAAGGGTGTGCACACACAATAAAGTATTAGTTTAAGGGTGTGCACACTTATGCAACCAGTGTAGTGTACATTTCTTATTTTTTATATTTTTTTCCCCTAACAGATTTGTTTGTTTTTCAATTAAATTGTACAGTTTATAGGTCACATTAAAGATGGGAAAAGTTTTGAAATGATTTATTGTGGTCTAATTTTTTTATATCACAAAAACTTGGCATTTTAATAGGGGTGTGTAAAATTTTTATATCCACTGTACTTTTTTCTTTTACCTTTTTTTTTTTAAAGTACTTTCGTTGAAGCAAAAAAGTCGTGAAAATGTGACATAGGTTCAAATGGACACAAGAAGAAGCAATCACATAAGAGATCTGCCTGCCAATCATTAATCTATTTATGTAAGTGTGTAAGCTATGAGCTGGAAATATACATTCAAAAGAACTGTCATATATAATAGATGGGAGTAACAGCTTTCTATCACAATGACTACTCAGTCCATATTATCATCGAATTTAACTGGGTTTAGAGGTATATATAAAAAGCAAATAGTACAGCATTACATTAAGAAGTGTAGGGGGCAAATGGTGATGTTCCAGGAGACACTTCTTGATAGAAATGAGCTGCTGATCTATGTGGCTGATATGAACTACAACACAAAGAAACAGAAGACAAACCGCACTCATACCAAAAGGTGTGACACAGTAGGAAAAGGATTACTAACTTTTACTGGAGCATGAGATAACCAGACCCATACCTAAAGAAAGATATAAGAACAAAGCTATTTCTTAAGATGGATAGATTACTAAAGTAGTACCCAAAGGACTGATAACTATAGCCACACCCACAGAAGAAGAGATAACTACATTCATACCGACATTAGGGTGTGCTATCCAATGCATACACTAAGAGGGACAGAAGGCCAGTACCAGGTCTGAAGATGGATGACCATTCTGATTCTCCTTTATCTGATCTTACAGCTGCTGAACCAACAAAATCAAAACACAGAAGATTCTGTTTTGGAGGTGAATTTGCCACTTGACCTATGGTGGCCATTGAGCCAAAAACAGTACATCCCCACAGATGATATCCAAACTGCCTGAGGAAATGTCCTCAAATACTGAGCACGAGAAGTTGAAGTCATTCATTCATTTATCCTCCTATCTCCTTTACCCTGATCAGTGCTGCAGAGCTGGACTCTGTCCTAGGAGCAGCAGACCTTAGGCAGCGCACCTTTTCCAGACAGGATGTCAATCCCATTCAGAATGTACACACACGCTGCCCACACACTACATACATATCTATTTAGAGGATCACAGTTCACCTCTTCACATGTTGTTGGTGTGGGGAAGGAAACCTGGGACCCAGGAAAAACCCATGCAGACAGTGGGAAGACATGCACAAATGGTACTGCAGCTGAGAACCAAACCACAGTACCAGTGCTGGGAGGCAGAAGTGCTAACCTCTACATTACTGTGCCACTTGGGTGTATTTTAGAAATGGTAAACAATCCTGTGATACCTTATACAAGGTACCAGCATATTTATAAAGGTGATACCCTAAAATGCTAGTGAAATAAGACACTGTAATGTAAACTAACTGTAGTTTTGCAGAATGGAATTAATCACTAAGCAAATCTCCAGGGATTTTTATGTTGGTATTCAGTTTTTAAATTGTTCATGTTTATTACTGACAATGAACTTAACTTGTTCATTTATTAGTACTCAAAGAGATCTCCATTAATTTGCACATTAATATTACGACAACTTGGACAACTGGATGGAAAACTGGAAATGCATCCCTGGTTTGGCACCAATGTCTCTAATGGACACAGGTAACAGGTAATGTTCATCTCTCAGGCCCATGCTTACAATTGTCAAGGGTATCAGAACTTGTCAGAGATTTGGGATGCATAGCTAGGCTTAAAAAGGCCCTTGTTGTCGTTAGCCTAGTAAACACCTATAAACCTGTGAACTAGTTTGCATGTAAATAAACATGCAGCATTCCTCTAGGTCATATATTGGTAATCAAACAGAGCCTTATTCACTCCTGCTTTAACACTCACATATTATTTCCCTGGTTCATATAACAGTACTCACTCTAAGTGTTCCTTAAGTATGCACACAGAGTTCTATTATCATGTATATTGGTACTCAGAAAGCATTCTACTGGTTCATATGTTGTATCCACTTGGTGCTCTTTTGATTCATATAACAGTACTTATTCTATGTTCCACTGGCTCATACATTAATAGTTGCACAGTGTTCCTTTCAATGCAACTGATTCAGAGGCTCAGCAAAGGAATTTAATTTAATGCTGCATTAAACACAATGGACATCCAAACTGTGGGGCTTGCCATAGAGTTAAAGTGCTCCAGGTGACTTATTCTTCGATAAGTTTAGATTATTAGTTTGTAAAAGTTAAACCTGTGGATAGGCTATTGTACTCTGTATAAAACAGCCAAAAACTTCCTCTTACCTAGTGAGTTTAGCACGTTCTGCACAACTTGGCCCATTCCAGTTCTCTTTCTCATTGGCTGCCAGTTCTTCCTTACATTTTGTATACTTGGCAGGATAGCCTCTAGACCCTGTTCACTATTTTCTACTATTTTTACACCAAACATTAACAGGTTCTATTAGTCTGTTTCCCAGTTTGCATGCTTCTACAGTGAATCTAAGCTTCTCTATTTCTAATTAAGGAAGCACCTTGCTATTCCTCACATCTCCATTCCACTAAGCACCTCAGTAAGCCACACCTTTCCTTACAGATACTCTGCAGATTACTTATTAGGACACTGGACGAAGCTAAACCTGAAATTAAACCCACTGGACCTATTAGTCCAGCCACTCTCTTCCCCTGCTAACATCACTGTGATTCATTCTATGGTTCTCTCACTAATCTTACCTGTTATTATATGCTTGTTTTACAACGTCATCACTTTCCCAGATTTTTGATAACATTTTCCTTGTGCACTGCAACCCTATGGGTCAGTATTGATTATACTTACAGAGCTTGGTTCTCTAGTTGGGGTCTTCGCTAGAGTGCCTTATGTTCACAGCCACTACTTCCACTCTCTGTCCACGTGTGTTTTTACTATGTGCTCTAATTTCCTCCTACATCACAAAAGATGTGCTACAGGTGAACTGACATTCCTCCAAGTGTGTGTGTGTGTGTGTGTGTGTGTGTGTGTGTGCATTCTACAATGGGATGGCACCTCATTTAGGTTGAAGTGCCCCTGCAATACTCCCAGGGAGTACCAGGATATGTGCTGGCTACCCTGCGACCCTGAAATGTATCGGGAAGGCAATCAGAGAATGAGTGAACAAACTTCAAGAATACATCACTTTTTAGTACATTTTCATTTTATGAATGTAGAAATAAAATATGATGCAATTTTTGAAAGAAGATAGTTGTCAGATACTTTAAGGGATGCCAGTAACAATCTGCTCACCAGTCCAGAGACCACCAAAGGCAGATGGAAGGAGTACTTAAAGATGTTTCTGAATGAAGAAACCCTACAGAAGCCATATGGCCCCATCTACTGCCTACAATGATAGAGGAAGGAAAAAACACTGTATAAGAAGTAAGAACAGCACTAAGGAAAATGAAGTCATGGAAAGCAGCAGGCTCAGATGAGGTCAAAGCAGATATGCTCAAGATGTTGGGTATGTTAGGGGAGATATGGCTCATGAGGGTACTCATAACAGTATGGAAAGAAAGGCATTTCCCAGATGACTGCAGAATAGCCATTCTAGTGGCAGCATGCAAGAACAAAGGGGACATTCACAAATATTGGCATACAGAGGTATCAAACTGTTATCATATTGCATGAAAGTACTGGAAAAGGTGACCGATAACGAATACACAGAACAGTCGAAAGTAAGATGGGCCACAAGAAGTTCAGATTAAGATTACGATGCAGTACAACTGACCTGATGTTAGCAGATACTGGATAACATGTTGGGATGGGGAAAGAGTTCAAGTTTGCATTCCTAGACTTTGAGAAAGTATGTGCCAAGGTCCCAAGAAAGCTGATATAGGCAGTCCTGTTGTGGCTTAAATTCATGGAAACATTGGTAGAATAGCTCAAACTATGTACAAGGATCCAATATGACAAGCACAGTGTTCAGACTCACAGAGAGGATGCCAATAGAAGTAGGTGTGCAACAGGGTTCAGCTCTGAGCTTACTCCTATTCACAGAAAACATTTGTAAACAGGTCCCTTCTGACATTCAGTTCACAGAATACAGTTATAAACAGGTCCATTCTGTTCACAGAATACATTCATAAACAGATGCCTTCTGACATTCTGCTCACAGAATGTCATTTATAAACAGGTCAGAAGGGACAGATCAACAAAGCTGCTTAATACAGATGGTAAGACACTACAAGTAGACTCTGAACAGGAACTTCAGCAAAATATAATAGACTAGTATGCAAAACTGAAGGCACACAGAATTAAATTGACTGCAGACAAGAAAGCAGTCTTGGCAGCAAACAGGGGAAATCAGAGCAAAATGAAATTTGAGATGCACAGAAAAATAGTGTAAAAGGTTTACATCTTCAAGTATCAGGAGATGTTGAGGAGAAGGGAAATCTGAATGATGAAGTTAAAGCTAGAATCCGAGCTGCTACAGCCAGTTGACACAACCAGTCAGGGATAGTGTGCCAAAGGAGCTGAAAAAGAAGTTGTACAGCACATTTGTGAGACCAGTGCTTCTAGATAGCATAACAATCTGAGCAGTGAAGGCAAAGTAGCTCAGCAAGCTTGAGGTGATGGAAATGAAATGTTTGAGACAAATGCAGAAGTGGGGACAAGGAGAACAGATTAGTGGTTTAGTCACATGTGCAGAAAAGCAGGCGTTTAGATTTAGAGACTTGACAGAAACAGAAGCAAGAGAAGACAAGAATGTACAGCAAACAGATGGATTGGGTTAAAGAAGATCTGTGGCAGTCAGACATGACTGTCAAGGAAGGCAGGTGAGTGGCACTTAAATGATGAGATGACAGTTGACATAATACTCCAACTCCATGTAGAAACTGGATAAAGTGGGGTTGTTGATAATGATGGTGATTTTGTACTCCAATTATTACTTGCAGGAGCATTAACCATGTGGCCATACAATTGTTTTTTTTTTCCTCCAGACTTATGCATGCCTGCTCTTCTACTGTGCATGTGATTTACACACCATGCACTATGGCAGTATGGAGGCAGTGTTATCGTTACATTTAGACCAATACTTTAATATTTTGGGGAATTAAATTAAAGCTCAACATTACAGTATGAATTTGCAGGGTAATGATGACTTTGCTCTAGTGATAGATTCTCTTTGAAATATTTGTTTCAGTCCCAAAAATGGAACATGGTATGACAACTTTTCTTATGTCAGATTTGAGAACGGTTTCTCTGAGCCTTAAACCACCAGTCTGTTTCTAAGTACAGCATTTCCCACACAATGTGTCCTTTTTTAATTTTTCCAAGTCTTTTGGGTTTCTAATACCATGACGGGAATGGACCCCATTCCTAAGTCAAAGTATGATTAAAGTTCATGAAATTAGTATTGTTTCAATCTTTAATGTCAGCCAAAAGTGCTCTTTGCAGCACCCGCAATGTGCCCAGTAAGGAGTCCTTCTGCAATTCGTATGGGGTTACATGTATTGGTAACATATCTAAGTACAATTGTAGATTCTTTTTTATAAGACCCATTGCTCTTACTACTATTAAAACTGTCTGGGTATCTTTCTTCCATATTGCTCTCGTTTCTGCCTGTAGATCCTGATATTTTATGACTTTGTGTCTCTCTGTATCAAGACACTGTAGTCACTGGGTGTGGCGATTTCAATGATCAATGCTACTTTTGTCTGCTTTTCATGGACCACTATATCCAGTTTTCTATGTGTGTGTGTGTGTGTGTGTGTGTGAGTGAATTAGACAATTAGATCCCAGCCAAAGAATGCAGTTCACCTATATAGGGTGTTCTCCTTTCCTTACTGGTTCCCCATGGTTGTGTGACTATGGACTTTATTAAAGTTAAGAAAGGGAGAGCAAAGCCCCTTACATGGCATGACGGTGCAGGGGAAACTTCTCCCTACAAAAAAGTTCTTTAAATCTTGTGTGGGTTTGATTTTTGGGGAGGTTTTGTCATCCGTCTCTTGTAATCAGCGATTTAGGTGTCAAGGTCTGGCATTCAATTGTTTACAGAAAAATCAGTATGGCACATGGGTGGTACCATTAAATGAACAAACATTTAACTTTATTTGTTTGCTAGTTGGAATAAACTAAAACCATAAAGTACAATACCTTCTTTTAAGAGGCACCACAGCAGTACTGCATGGATCATTGATTTGTTCAGAATCACATATTTTGCAAGGGCAGAGGTTAGAAACCAAACCCAGGGTTAAACTAATTTAGTGGTTTGTACCATTGCCCGTCTGTGCTGAAGTGACTCATAATGTAATTTTGATGAATTCTGCATGCTATGAGGCCCTGCTAATCTGCCTTAGCCCGCTGAGTACTGGGGGGGGGGGGGAGACTTCAGCTCTCTCAATACCATAAAACTGAACAAACTGGATTCTTAGATGCTCAAACTCTGATCAACATTTATTTATTTAAAATTCTTAACTGGGGTAGAGCACACAGGAGCCATTTTAGGCTAGGCTCAAAAGTGTCCAGCACTACTGGAAAAACAGATCAAACGTTTACATCTTTACATTCTTACCTTCTGCCAGAGCAGATATGAAGGGAATGTAACTTGTACTACATTTCACAGCTGATCATACCTCTCAATTTTTTTGCTGAAGAGCTCTGGACAAAGCCACAAATAATGGGAGTACAAAAGCCCCCAAATCAGGGACAAGTTTTAAACATTACTCTAATTCAATAGGTTTTGCATCCACATACATTTTCAGAACAATAAGAATTACAAAACTAGTGTCTGGCATTACTGACCGAATGTTATCCTCAGTAATTTACCAGAAAATGAAACACTTTATGAGGGACAGGGCAAAAGTATGAGGCAAGATCAGGGACATTTGAAAAAAAAAATCAGGGACATTTTAGAGGTACTTGAAAAAAAAATCAGTGTGTGTGTGTGTGTGTGTGTGTGTGTGTGTGTGTGTGTGTGTGTGTGTGTGTGTGTGTGTGTGTGTGTGTGTGTGTGTGTGTGTGTGTGTGTCAGTGTTTAGAAAAAGAGTGAACCCTTTAACCTTTTCTTATTTTCAAATTGCAATGTGCTCTATATGACATTCTCACAGATCTGTAACTTTTGATAATCAATTTACTATGCTATAGTTATTGCTAACAGTTCAAGACACAGCTCTTAACTCTCCCTAGTTTTGCAGCAGAATGTCCCTTACTGGGCTTTAAGTATTTTATCTGCTCTGTCCCTAATAAAATTTGTGATGCTCTAACACTGCATAATGTCATTTATTATAGTTACAAAATTCTTGTGCTTCAGAAAAAGCATGCCAGTGCATGTGGCATTATTCTTTTAATTTTCTAAGTGAATAAAAGAAATATTTAAAAACTGTCCCACATTTGGGGTCTTTGTTGCTCATTATTTTTGTTTACTTTGCTGAATCTTGTACTGAGTTTGCGAGCTATGGTCAGAAATAACTCATATTTTGTACTTACTTTTCTCACTTGCTTAGAGAAAAACAGCTCTTGTACTCACTTTCCTCACTTATCTAGAGGAAAAACCCTGCAACTCTCTTTTTGCGTGGTGTTGCGCACAGAGCAGCGTCGGGCAGCGCCGGTTAGCTGGGGTATGCTATTCCCGGCCCCACAAAGTCTGCGCTGTAAATTTTCCCTTAGAACTAGGCAAGCCTCAACTCAAGTGCTTCAGATCAGCTGCTCTTATTGCAGCACTTGCTAAATAGAAATCAGCACTTGTCCTAATCTCCTAGACAGCACTATTATTCTCCAAATTTCCTAGACAGCACTATTATAATATAGCATAAGACCCTCGATCGTCCGCAGGACTTAAGTTCAATTTACTCTTCAAAGCATGTCCAGAGGTCAGCTTCAGGTGTACTCTCCAGTTCATCTGGTGGAACTGGGCATCCTGAGGCAGTGTCACAACTGCCTCATGTATACAGGCAACCCTCTCCTCTTACCTCTAGACACAAACACTTGTGAGAGATGCAAATACACAGCCAGACTGGAGACTAAGCACTCTCAACCCACGACTGTAACAGACAGTCAAGAGGATAAGGGACACACTTGCATCACACCACCTGTCACACATGAATCTACAAAACAAGCACCAGCAAAACATACGCATAAATACACAAAAACATATTCGAAGGCACTAGGTACCAATCTGAAAAAGAAACAGTGCCCTCCAAAGCAAACAAGCAAACAACCTGCACCCCCAAACACAAGCCAGAAAACACATAATTCACCTCAGCAGTGTGCCTCACAACAGCCCTTAAGGCAAAACACCATACCTAACACGCTAGTAATAGGAGACTCTATAGTAAGGCACACGGATGTTCCACTCACCAGGCTGAACAAGGAGAAGGTTACTGTCAGCTGCCTCTTGGGTGCTCGGATCCGCCACATAACACAGGCACTTAGGTCACTCCAGAACAAGTATGACGCTGTCATTGTACATGTTGGTGTGAATTATCTAAGACGTACCTCCCTGGACTACATGAGCTAGTACAAAATGGAACAAAATACACTGACCCTTCTGACATTGCCAACATCTTGGCTGACAGGTTCAGTGCAAATCCACCCCCCCCCCTCACCACCTACAGGGCCTATTTCCATTCTAGGGGATTGTGTAAGTCCAATTATTACTGATACGTTGGTTAACAAGGCTCTATCTAAAGCTAAAAACACTGCCTCCATGGGACCAGATGGTGTCCCAGGCTGTGTCATACGCAAGCTCCAAAAGGAATTAACCCCGCATCTTAATACCTTGTTCAGTCTCAGCCTCTCCACAGGATATGTGCCCATAGAATGGCGCACAGCAATGGCGGTCCCGCTACACAAGGGTGGGGCCACAACTGACCCTGGGAACTACCAACCAATAAGCCTGATCAGTCTGATCTGTAAGGCTATGGAGCGAATCATTATGGAACTCATAAATGGAGAGACTGAGAACCTCCAGTCGCTGGGCCCCACACAGTTCGGCTTCGTCAAGGGCAGATCATGCCTCCTGAACCTGGTGGATTTCTTTGAGACAGTTACTCAGGCTATAGATAAGGGAAAGAAGGTACAGATGGCTTACCTTGACCTTGCTAAAGCATTTGACACCATTCCCCATTCAGGTATTATTGATAAGCTCACCAGCCTGGGCATAAACCCTTACATCACAAGATGGATCGCAAACTGGCTCTCAGACAGATCCCATAAAGTAAGAGTAGCGGGATCTATGTCTGAATCCAGACCAGTAACGAGTGGTGTGCCTCAGGGCTCTGTCCTGGGGCCCCTCCTGTTTGGCATATACTTCTCAGAAGTACAGGCAAGCACGGAAGGGCTGTGGCTGACTAAGTTTGCGGACAACTGCAAACTGGGTGCTATAATAGAGTCTACGGCCAACATGGATATCCTCCAGAAGGGCCTAAATGAGACTGATGCATGGTGTCAAAGCCATGGTCTCAAGCTAAATGCAAAAAATGCGTAGTAATCCCCTTTGGAAAAACAGAGTACCCAAAACTACAACATAGGAGGTAATCCCCTGAAATCTGAAGAAGAAATAAGGGATCTAGGGACCCAAGTAGATAGTCAGCTTTCCTTTGATAACCATGTTGCCAAAGTGGTTAGAAAATCCTTCTATGTGACCCATCTGATCACGAAAGGGTTCGCATCAAGATCTAAGGATGTAATGGTGCCCTCTACTCTTCCCTCATCAGACCCATTATTGAGTACAATGCACCAATTGGAATGTACCTGGCTAGACATCTCCATCAGCTGGAGAGACCACAAAGGTACCTAACCAAGAGGATTACTGGCCTCAAACAGTTGCCCTATGCAGCATGATTGAAAAAGCTAAGACTGTTCTCTGTTGCATACCGCTTTCTCAGAGGCGATCTCTGTCTAACGTACAGAGCCATGTCCAACCCAGAATTGTTGAACATGCTCCATCTTAGCAAAACCAAATCTACTCGAGCTACACGCTCTAGGGATATAAACCTCAGCACAACAATGAATAGAACATGCTGGAGGGATAGATTCCCTTCGCAGAGACTTCCCTTACTATGGAACAGGGTCCCGATCTACATAAGACAGAGCCCCTCACTATCACTCTTCAAGAGGAACCTTGATGAGTGGATGGGTAACAGAAAGTTCACACTGGGGATCACACCAACAGCACTACTAGATAGGGGCCAAGGGTACTAGCTGCTAGTACAAGGGTCTAGGGAACTACTAAAGGGGCGGTGAATACTGCACAATGTGGCTGGGCTAATATATGCCTTCGGGCAGATAGCCCAGTACCAACCTATGAACCTATTGTCACTTGTATTATGCAGTTTTGCCCCACATGATAATCTGTGAGACTCAATCAAACAGAACCGTGTATGTTTCTGATGGCAGTGGGGAAAAAGAGGAGTCTGAAGATGTGACACAAAATGGCTTCTTTGAATGCCACTTTCCTCTGAGGGCACACACAAAGAAAAAATTTAGTAAAAGGATTTCAGTCAAACTCTGACTTAGAAACACCCCTCACAGAAAATTCATAATAGATAAATTTGTTAGCAAGCTAAAACCACTAATTCTATTTGCATATCTTAGAGGGCAACAGATGGATGTTGTGACATTAACTGACTTGCTCAGAATCATACATTCAGCTGGTGCAGAGTAAAAGTTTCAAAGCTCGGACTAAATTATTTTATTAGATTACAGGTTTACTCTTCTGAACTAAAGTGACAGAGTGTGCCAATGAATTTAGCAGTAAATTTGGATACTATATATACATGGCCTGCACAAGTCAACTCTCTTTTTGGATATGTCCAAAGCTTTCGACATAGTATCCCATCAAATCCTGTTAAATAAATTAAATCACTATAACCTATCAAAGTCCACATTAACCTGGTTCCATAGCTACTTGACGGACAGGTACCAGGCTGTGAAATGGGAAAATTATCTCTCACCTCTGTTACCCATAACTACAGGAGTCCCTCAGGGGTCTATCTTAGGACTCCTACTTTTCACAATTTTCACAAACGACCTCCATACCTCCACACAGCATGTATCTATCATTCAGTACGCAGATGATACTACCTTAATCTGTGCTCTACAAAATACTCCCAAGCTGCTGCAAACAACTCAGCATTCTCTGATGTAGAAAACTACCTTACCAAAGCCCAACTTATCCTCACTCCCAAGAAAACACCTCTAATGATTATAACCAGTTCTAACAAAAAGACCAATATCAATTCACCATCTACTCTACGAACTCCACTCCAATTACACCAGTGGCACAGGCTAAGTTATTAGGAATAACCATAGACTGCCACCTAAAATTTGATACTCATCTCAACTTAACTATAAAAAAGTACTTGCCAAACTGGGATCACTCTACCGTATTAAACCATTTCTCACTAACAATACAAGATCTGACATTGCTCGCTCCCAACTTCTGTCCACCCTGCTCTATACATCCCCCATTCTAACTAACCTCAATGAAACTGACCTAAGCAAAATGGAAGCCTGCTACAACAGAACTGCCCGCTTTGCTGCAAATTGCCCATATAGCTCCCACCATTGTACTACTCTGCACCAGCTCCACTGGCTTGAACTGCCCAGCCTACTAACTTATAATCAGCATAATCAGCTCTGCCTCTGCCATTCTGTATATTACTTACCCAATAAGTGTCCTGCCATCAAAAACCTAGTACAACAGCACTCAGCCATAAGTCCTCTTAGATCATCAAGCAAACTATTACTAGAAGTCACCAACAGCAATAATAGCTTTGGAGACTCACTTTATAGTAGCACAGTCGCTAAAAATAACACCCTCCCCATTAGCATATAAAACATGTCCTCTAAAACCTCCTTTAAAAACTTCATCAGGCAACACCTGAAGCAAAGCTGGCTGTGCTATGACTGCTTGGACAAGGCACACATACTACACCCATCTTACTTTACTAAATTCTCACTCTCACTCACATATACTGACCCCATCAAGTTAAATAATTTCTACTTTTAAACTAAGACATAAACTAGTACTACCACTATTCTAGTTACAAATGGTTTACCATGAACCTGTGTAATGACATATATTACTTATGAAGGTTTACGTATCTCTACTGAGCTGTCTTAATACTACTTCATAAATAATCTAATGTATTATGTATGTATTGTATTGTGTTTCATACCGCAACTGTATACCATGACATTTATTAACAATTATTACTGATTGTTCTTTGATTCCCCTGTATTTGTACTGTCTTCATGTTGTGTCTTTCGGCTTTTCCCGGTTAGGGGTCACCACAGCGGACCTCCAGTCCGCTAATGATTGGCAGTAGATTTTTACGTGCCGAGTTGCCGGCCCTGACGCACAACCTTCAACGAAGGTACGCCCATTCACGCATGTCTCCACACAGAAGACGTTTAGCTGAGAATCGAACAGGACAACGTCTTACTGTGAGGCGACAACGCTACCGCAGCACCACCACTGCAGTCTTGTCAATTCCAAATTTGTATATATTGTGATGCAGTTTAAACACCTAAATGTATCTGTAATTGCCTTAATGCGTGGAGCTTTTCTCCCCGGGCCTCTGCTGAAAAAGGACCTTTGGCCCAGTCAGAGCCACCCCCCCCCCCAGTTAACAAATGTAACATAAATAAAATAAATAAATATATATGTGCTATATGTTAAAGTATACAAAGACATGGGCTAATGAATTTCTAAGTGACCGATAGGATGACAATTGTTATAACATGGCACATTGGTACATACCACAAATTTTGCAGATGTCAAAAATCTGGACAGAAGCAGCTGCATCTGGCAAAAAAATCTGGAGAGTTAATTAGCATAAATTTCCATGCATAACAACATAACTCCCCTGACTTCCAGTAGGATTGTGCATACCATCACTTAGAAATACAAGTTTAAAAACACAGCTTAATTAATAATAGCATAAGAAAGAACTAGGCGTAAGAAGATGATACTAAGATTGTTACTGTAGGATGCACTGTACTGGTGACAATTTGTCACTTATTACTTGTATTTTCCTACTTCCATATTTATATTCATATTTCTATAACTGAGAAAGCTGCATGTTATTGAGAAGCATGTATGAAATGTCATGGTAGGAGACAAAAAATACATTGCCACAGTCCATTTATAATATGCTGTACTAGAAATGATGGTAGCTGTTTGCTAGTAATGATAAAGATATGCAAAACATCCAAATTCCATATCTCAGCAAATAACCACTCAGAAATATGTTATTGATACCTTGTGAAAGCTCAAGGCTTGTTGAACAAATATGCCCTAACATTATATATGTAGACTGTACTGGCCCCAATACCAAATGACCTGCTCTCAGTGTAAGTGACAACTTACACTGAGAACAGGCTGAGACAAACATTTTCAGAGTTTTGGAATCTGGTCCTCATAGTAAGCCTGTTTTCAGATAGGCTTTATACCAAAGTAAGTCACTTACACTGAGAACAGGTCTTTTGGAATCAGAGCAGACTGACAAGAGACATCAACTCTTTTGGAATCTGGCTCTCAGTTTCAGTTTACAGTCTCCATAATATAAAAAGCTGTTTGTGAGTCTTCAGAGAAAAATATAATTCTGGGTTGGCCTTGTGTACATTATAACATGCAAAACAGGACTGATGTAAAGAACACTATGGATGTGCTGACTTGACAATCAACACTATAAAGTAGATTTTTATACTGATAACACTGTATGATAATACAGGAAATCTGATCATGATGAAAGTTTTTTTGGTACAGTAATGATTTGGGCATAGACACCACCATATACTAGTGACTGCTTTTATTCAGTTTCGTTAATATTTAATTTACATATGTTGATGGAAATGCAAATTACATATTAATCAGGATGTAATACAGCAGTTTGTAAACTCTCATTTGAACTTGATCATGGAAATATTATGTGTAATGTTGTGACAGGAAATGGACTGAAATTTAATAACTGTCCTGTATAAGGGTTTTCAGTATAACATAAGTGAATTATAGTTAACTCTGTATAAATCAAATGTGCAACTTTAATACATAACACAAGTAATAAGTAATTCTAGCAATGATGCTTAATAGACTCTAACCAGATATTTTGTTGTAGCCCTTACTAACTGTGAATCTTGATTCTACATCTGTTCCTTTTAAACATGTCCCTTAACAGAAGGGTGGTGTAGAAGCTAAGTAAGGACACCACACAACTGCTGGTTAAAAATTTCCAATCTTGCTGCAGTGAAACATTTTTAAGCTCTGTTAGGTTCAGTATATTTATTAAATGAATGTGTTACAATCTAGATGTCTGCATCATTGATCATATGAGTCAATGTCTTTAAATATTGTAGAATGTTATGTGCAGCAGCCAATGAATACTTGGAAAAGCATTATTTTTATGTGAAAGCTTGTATTTTATCTCATTAAACAGACGTATGTTGTGAACTCTGCTGTTTTGTAGCTTATATTAACAGCTTTCTCTTTGTTAAACTTTGCCTGGACATCTGTATGTGCACTTTCCCTAACCCCAGTCACACACATACATACATGTATGGTTTACCTTCATATGTGTATTCTGCACATGGGCGAAAATCAGATGTTCGAAAGGACGTTTGCAAAGTTTGCAAACGAATGCAAAATGCTTTGAATGTGCAATGAGCGAATGCACAGTGACATTCGCTCATTGCAGATTCGGCATTTTTGGGGCGGATTGCACTATAGTGGGAATTGGAAAATGGACCCTTTCCCCACTATAGTGCGATCTCGGAGTTAGTATATTAAAGTAGGGGGTGTGGGGGGCACAGCCCCCATAGGAAGTGCAGAGGGGCTTGTCTCCCTGCATTACACTATGTATTCGACTTTTGTGTTCGAAAATCAACGAGTCTGCTTTTCGATTTGCTGATTTTCGAACATTGGAAACTGTCACGGTTTTGAGTTTCGTGCTTACGATTCGCTCATATGAGCAATCGCACGAGTGATTTTCGGCCATGTAAAGATAAACCTACATGTGTGTGTGTGTGTGTGTGTGTGTATACATACATATATATATATATATATATATATATATATATATATATATATATATATATATATATATATAGGATCTGTACAGATGCTCGACTGCATCTTTCACCGAATCCCAATTTGGTGAGCATACAGAGAAGTGCTGTTCAACGAAGCAGCACTTTCGCGTAAGTATGCTTGTTGTTCCAGTTGTACTATGGTGCGTTAAGGGAAAATTCCCTTTCCCCCACTGCAATGCGACCTCGGAGTGAGAATATTAAAGTAGGGGGTGCAGGAGGGGCTTGTCCCCCTGCATTCATGTAGATTTTGTGTTTTTTTTTTTAACATACTTTAACGAAAGTGCTTTTTCAATGAAAGCGCTTTCGTTAAAATGTGTTCGGTGGTAATGGATTCGGGCTTTTGAACTTTCGTTCAAAAGTCCTAGATCCATGTATGTATGTATATGTGTATATATATATATATATATATATATATATATATATATATATATATATGTGTGTGTGTGTGTGTCTATAATCTTCTGTCATTGGCATATTGCTGAACTGAATTTATATATGACAAAAAGTCAATGCCTTGTCAGTTTTGCATATTTAATAAAAAGAAGTTATGTTCCTACCATAACGTTCCATGTTAGTTGTCTTCATCTCGCCTTCCTTCTTGCTGTTTGGGTTCGGGGGCCGATCCTCGGCTCCGACTTGGCCATCTTCTATAGCTCGAGAGCTGTTTACTGGCACAAGACTACCCCTTATCCCAGCATGCCCAGCGTCAGCTACCCAGATCTCGTTTGTGATAGTGCACACTAGACATAAATAGAGTAACCAGTTCCTAAAAACTAGTTGTCCAATACACCTAAACAAGGAAAGAGTTATAAATTACCTGGCATGTGAAGTAATAAAAGATGCTCAGCCAGTGAAAACAAAAGAGAACTCCTCACAATCCTCTAGAAGGGGGAAGGAGGGAGGGACGCAAGAAGGAAGGCGAGATGAAGACAACTAACAAGGAACATTATGGTAGGTACACAACTTCTTTATGTTAAGTTGTCCATCTTGCCTTCGTTCTTGCTGTTTGGGACAGCATCCCTAGCACATAAAATCCCAGGTGGCTCATTGGAACAGACTCTTCAGAACAGAAGACCCAAAGAAAGCTCTGCTCTGGGAGACCATATCTACCTTGTAATGAGAGATAAAAGTGTGAGGGTTTGCCCAAGTGGCAGCTGCACAGATTGAGTCTATGAGCAACCTAGACTGAAAAGCTACAGAGGTGGCTAATGTTCTAGTGGAATGACCTTTGGGTTTAGCTAGTAGGTCTTTACTTCGTAACTGATAAATAAAGGCAATAGTATCAGATCACCATCTGGATAAGGTCACTTTAGAAACTGGAAGGCCTTGTTTGTTAAAAGCATAAGAAAGAAATAACTGTTCTGACTTTCTTAGTTCCTTAGTTCTATGGAGGTAAAAACGCAATTGTCTGTGCACATCCAATTGGTGGAGTTTGTATTCTGCCTTGTTGCTGTGATTAGGAAAGAAAACTGGTAGATCTATGGATTGATTTAAATTGTTCTCTGAGCAGACTTTAGGAATAAAGGATGGATTGGTCCTCAGAGAAACTCTTTCCTTGTGAAACACCAGGTAAGGAGGACGAACACATAGTGCTTGAAGTTCTGAGACAGGTCTAGCTGAAGTGATCGCAACCAAAAAAGTGTCTTCCAAGAAAGAAATTTTAAAGAACATGATGCTGCCAGTTCAAAGAGAGGCAAAATTAAGGACGCTAAAACTAAATTGAGATCCCAAGAAGGAGGAGGATCTCTAACTGGGGGTCTAAGAAGAGATGTTCCTTTCATAAAGGCCTTGCAGAGCTTATGAGACATTATGCTAGAATTAAACATACCGATATGAAAATTAGAAATGGCAGCTAGTTGTATTCGAAATGGTAGTGGAAGCCACCCCAGACTGAAAAAGCTATGCTAGAAATTCAAGAATTTCATGGACTGTGGCTGAGAAAGGATCCAAATTTCTAGATTCTGCCCAGTAAGAAAACCGTTTCCATTTACTAGCATATGTTTTCCTTGTAGTAGACTTATGTGAGGAAACAATAATATCACGGACTGCTGGGGAGATATTGGAAAGCCTGGCTAAGGTTGGAAGTGGAGTGACCAAGTTGTGAGCTGGAGAGTTTGAAGGCATTGGAGCAACCCGCCTCATTGGTGAATCAGAAGATCTGGAACTAGGTCCAGAATCCACGGTTGATCCAGAAGGTGGAGGTGTAGGAACGGGAACCATATCTGTCGAGGCCAATATGGGGCAATGAGGATCATTTTGCAACCCAATGATTTTGCTTTCTGTATGAGCCTTGGAATTAGGGGAAAAGGGGGAAAAGCGTAAAGGAGTCCCTGAGGCCTATCGTGGACTAGAGCATCTCTGGGTATATGACTTGGAAGTGGAAGCAGGGAGAAGTAGCTGCTGCATTTGTTGTTGAGAGGGGTGGCAAACAGGTCGCAGCAAGGCTGTCCTCATTTGTGGAAGATAAGATCCGCAACTTCCTGATTCAGAGACCACTCATGAGGCATGAGGATAGCTCTGCTGAGCCTGTCCGCTATGACGTTGGATTTCCCAGGGATGTGCGTTGCTATCAGAAAACGTTGGGAGGAAGTAACCCATTGCCACAGTCTGAGTGCTTCTCGACACAAGGGGTAAGACCTGGTTCCGCCCTGTTTGTTGATGTACCACACCACTGACATGTTGTCCGTTTGGATTGCAATGGTCCCGGAAGGAAGAGAGTCTTGAAGGGCTTGCAACGCTAGGAGAACAGATCTCATTTCTAGGACATTGATATGCAGATGGTATTCGTGAGGTTGCCAATTGACTTGGACTGTCCTGCCTAGATAATGCCTCCTCACCCTATCAGGGAGGCGTCCGTGGTCACTGTGGCTATCGGAGGGGGTTGTATGAAAGGTCTGCCCTGAATTACTAGCAGGGAGACCATCCACCAAGAAAGGTGCCTTTTGCATGTTTCTGTGATCAAGATCATGTGAGACATGGGTAGTTCCTGGAAAGACCACTACGTGAAAAGAAGCCACTGAAGGATTCTAATGTGGAAATGCACTAATGGGACAAGAAGAATGGCAGCTGCCATGGAGCCTAGAGCTTGGAGGACATATCTGACTTGAACCCTTTTGCTCTGCATTAGAATTAACACTTGTTGACGAATAGTGGAAACTCTTTCCTGTGGTAATCTTGCAAACATTTCTTTTGTGTTTAATTCTGCTCCTATGCATGTGATAGACTGACAGGGCAACAAGGCAGATTTTTCGAAATTTACTGTAATGCCTAGTTGAGTGCATGATGTGATTGTATAATCTCGTGCCTCTAAGAATTGACGCCTGGTGGAAGCAGTCAGGAGCCAGTCGTCTAGATAGGGGAAACACCTGGAATCCTTGACGCCTCAGGTGAGCCGTGACTACTGCCATACACTTGGTGAACACCCTGGGGGCTGAGGTGAGACCAAAGGGCAGAGCTCTGAACTGGTAATGACTGGCCCCTACCTGGAAGTGAAGAAATCTCCTGGAGCGTCTACCCATTTTGATATGGTAGTACGTGTCCTGAAGATCTATCGAGCACATCCAATTGTTCTGACCCAGAAAAGTGAAAATGGACTGCAGTGTCACCATCCGGAACTTTTCTTTTTGTACAGATTTGTTCAATCTGCTGAGATCCAGTATTGGTCTCCAGTCCCCTGTCTTTTTTGGTATTAAAAAGAATCTTGAGTAATTTCCGGATCCTAGTTGGTCTACAGGGACTTCTTGAATAGCTCTTTTTTCTTCTGTGACTACTTGATCTCTTAGATTGGGTGGGACATCTGGGATGGGCTTTTTTGATTCTATGGGGATTGACGGAAGAGAATTTTGTAACCTCCGGATATGATGGATAGTACCCATCTGTCTCTTGTTATATTTTGCTAGGCTTTTGGGTACAGCGAAAGTCTTCCCCCGACTGCCTCCAGAGGTGAGCAGTCGAGCAACCCTTCAGGGATGCTGGAAGGGCTTGGCAGAGAAGGTTTCTCTGTCACCCTGGTTTTGCGGTCCCCCTCTGCCACGAGGGCGGCGTCTGTTATTGTTGTTTCCCCCTCTGCCCCTGGGGGAAAAATCACCATGTGTGTTAGGCAAGGGTCCCTAGGATTTTCGGAACCACATCTTTCCACTCTTCTGACCCTTGGTATAAGGTCTGGAAGGAGTGGAAAAACAGACTCCCACGGCAGAGAGAGTCTTGCCTTCCTGCTCACACCTGGTCAATGTGTCTTTCACCCAAGGCCCAAAGAGAAAGGAGCCATCAAAGGGAGTATTGGTGAAGGATGCTCGAAAGGGTTCCGCAAACTGACACAGCCACATCCAAGCATGTCTCCTGAGAGCCACACCTGTCCCTGCGGCTCTGCTCGCTCCATCGGCTGCATAGGAAATCAGCCTCATGGAGGAGTTGACTATGGAATTAAGAGTCGCAAGCTGAGAAGCTACTTTGGCTGGTGCTCCCTCAGCTGTAGGATCTTGAAGGGTATCTCCAAGCTCTTTCAGGAGATCCCTTTGAAGACGTGTAAAATGGCATAGATAGTTCAGGGACCTCATTGAAAAGGTCGCTGAAGCAAACATTCGCTTTCCATATCTGTCCATCGTCCAAGACTCTTTGTTTGGAGGATGAACAGATGAAGAGGTTTCTGCTAACTCTTTCTTGGTGGCTGCTGCTACCACCATGGCATCAACGGGCACACCTTTGGAGAGGAATTGTTTGTCCTGGGGGGCTGTAATAAATTTGTTTGGTCTCCTCAGAGTAGGTTCTACAGAATCTGGAGCTGACCAAGCCTTTCGAGCCACTACAGAAATGAGTGGATCGAAAGGAGGAGATACCCAGGAGGTGAAAGGTCAGGAACCGAATGCGTCCAGGTATACAGACTCATCCTCGGTAGGGGCTAGGGAAGTCCAGTCCCTCCTCTGTCTAAGCATTTCAAGGATGTCCGAAAAGGAAACATATTCAGAAGGGGACCTTGGGGGACCCTTCCGATTCATCCATGTCTGTATCTGAAGTGAGAGACTCAGGGGAGTCTATGTGCTTCCTCTTGCACTTCTTCTTCCAGGGAGGCTCCTCTGAGTGATCAGGGGAGGCTTCAGAAGAAGAGGGATCACCCAATGGGGTGTCCTGGGGCATAGGTTCCCTACGCTTGGGGTCTGGCGGAGGAGTAGAGGTTGGAACAGACACCATGGGGAGAGGAGCCGATGGAGCAGACAGTAGAGCTGTTTCGGGGGACAGCACACTCAGCATGACCTCGAAGGCGTCCCAACCTCTAGGCAGAGAAAGCTCTGGCTCCGAAGAAACAGGAGTCTTTCTCAGCATCGAAGGTGACTGCTTCAAGGCCGATGTTGGATCCGAGCTCACCTGCGCTGAAGCTCCGAAGGGGAGAACAGGGTCGGATGCCACTCCCCCCCCTCGGAGCCGACGAGAGAGCCTCGGCACCCAAATCCCTCGATAGAAGGTATAATCAAGGTAATCGGAGCCGATGTCGGAACCAAAGGAAAGATGATTGGCGCCGACGGTTCTACTACCTGCGAATCCATGGTCTCCGGCTCCGAGCTAAATGTAGTCGGGGGAGGAACAGCAATAGAGGTGGTTGGAGCCGATACCTGTTGAGGTGAGCTGGACAGAATTTTTGCCAGTGCCTGTGACTTAAGCAACCTACTTATTACTCTCTCCACATCATGATTCGATAATCTAGAGGATCGAGAGGAGTGGGAAGAATGATGGCTATGTTCACTCTGTAATAAAGGTGACTGAGGTGCCGAGTGGATGGACTCCAAGGACGGAGACCTCAGTCTCTTATGGCTCCGAGACGGCTCCAAAATAGCAGATGGAGCTGACGGAGGAGTTGTCTTGTCGGTGCCAGCCGGCACCGGCATACTTGGTTGGTCAAGTAAAGGAGTTGGCTCCGAAGGTGGAGCCGACTTAGGGGATTTCGCTGGCTGAGTACTTTTAGCCGGAGAATCCTGAGGCTTCAATAATTCCCGAAGGATTAATTTGTTTTTGCGCTCCTGCAGGACCCTTGGACTAAAAGCGTGACATATAGAACAGGAGTCCTGCAGGTGAACAGCGCCCAAACAATATACACAACTAGTGTGCCCATCTGTCAGAGACATTTTCTGACAGCATGAGTCACACTTTTTGAAGCCAGATACCTTGGTATGTTTAGACATTATAGTAACAATAACCACAACAACAATAATAAAAAGCTATACTACAAAAAAGCAAGAAACAAATTTTTACAGTTAAGGAACAGAAAGGAAAGCCTCTAATTTAAATGGCTATCCTAAAGGGGGGGGAGAGAACTCTCTAATTTAAATCCGTTCAAGGGAACAGAAGGCCTGCGAGTTATGGAGTGACGGCCAGCAAAGCTAAAATACACAAGAAAACGATAAGGGATAAAGGAATATTATCTAGACAAAAAATTGACAAATACTTGACAAACTTTCAAGAATAAACAACAATATATTAATAAGAAAAAACTATACTAAGCCCGAGCCAGTAAGGAAGCAACCTCACAGCTGAAGCGGCAAAAGAGATCTGGGTAGCTGATGCTGGGCATGCTGGGAGTAACCTCGAGCCAGTAAACAGCTCTTGAACTATAGAAGATGACCGAGTCGGAGCCGAGGATCGGCTCCGAACCCAAACAGCAAGAACGAAGGCGAGATGAACAACTTAACATCATACATTTTCCCACTTCAAATAGGACTGTAGGATACCATCACTCATAAACATAGGTTTAAAAAAATAATTAATAATACGCAGAATAAGAAAAGACAAGGTATAAGTAACAAAATTATGCTAAAATTCTTAATCTAGGATGCCCTACATTGGCTACAGTTTGACACTTGCATGGAAGTGAATTCCTTGTTAATGTTAAAGGGAACTAGAACTACCACAGTTATGATGTTTGCCAATTTTGAGTTCATCTATACTTCTGTGGTTCAGTCATAAAACTGAATGTGTCCATACTTGAGGTCTGATAATCTAAGACACTTCTATTGCTGCATTCACACACAGCCTGTTTCACTACAGTGAAGAAGAATTGTTTTTGTCACGGGAGAAGCTTTGTGTGTGGATGGAAGTATTTTGCCAAAGTTTGAGCATTCATATTGTGCCTGTGGAAGTCAAACTCCAACTGCATCCCCCTAAGACAAGTAAAGTGGCTGCTGACACACCATGCAAACTAATTCTATACCTGCTTGAAGAAAATTACTTTTTTTGCAAACACATTCTGTACCTGGCATGATGGATGTGACCTTATTCTGAACGCACTCTGCCTTGCCTTTATGGATGTTTTTTTTAAATGACAGATGTCACGTTTTTAAATGTGTTCTGACCTACCTTGATCAGTCTAGCTGCTCATCTTGTTGCAAAAGTGCCATTGCGTTCTTAGTTTGTTCCTTCCTCACAACTTCCCAGCTTGACTCCTTTCTGGGTTCCTGTGGACAGACTCCACCTGTCTTACTCTTGATTGGACCATTGGACAATAATGTAATGGTTCTTAAAACAAAATAAAACAAAAAAAAACTCCTCTCTCATCTTTGCATGCAACATGTGGCTACCAGCACAGAGAGGTTGTAAAGAATGTTGCTCTTAGGCTATCACTGTTTGCAATGCTGTTCCTGTTCTCTTGCATACAACAGTCACGGTTAATGAGGCCCGTCATTGCTTTAGTGACTTGCTATGTTGCGGATGGAAGCAGGTTGAAGACATGGTGGCCATGGCTGAAATGGGTCAAACTATAAAAAAATAAAAATAATAATTTATAGGGGTCACTCACTATTTTGTGGCACTGTTATCATTTCAGTGTAAAATTCAGTAATTTCTTGATAGCACTGGAGAGTTGAAAAATAAGTTGAGGGGAGTTCAGCCTGTATATTACACTTAAGGAAGTATTAAAATATGACAAGGTGTGGATTATGTCCTTATAAGAGAACATCCTGGTACATTCTACAGCACAAAGCACTTCCAGTACCAAGTGCCATTTGCGCCAGATATAGTCTTATCAAGGACATAGGCCTTATGTTTGAGTGTATTAATGTGCTTAATACATTCTCCCCAAAAATACATAATTAAAAATGAATAGATGCTTTTTGTAGAATAAGAAATAATTACTTATGGGGGATATTCTAATTAAACTGCTTCATTCAGTCTGAATCACATGCAAGTAGCCTACAGCACGCGCGTGCACACACACACACACACACACGCACGCACACACACACACACACACACACACACACACACACACACACACACACACACACACACACACACACATCTTTATTTAAAGGTGGAGTAATAGCATAATTGCTGGACTGCACAAAATTAGAAGTTAAGTATTTAACATAACTTGGCATCTGTGTTATCCATTTTCATTCTTCCTCACTATTGGGTTATGGATCTGACCCTCTCTGACTTGGCCACATTTTACAGGCATGGATCATAGTCTTGGGCTCCGCTATCTATCCACAATGCTCTATCCTCTCTACAGCTTCCTCAGATCGAGTTTGCTACCTAATTGTTTACAGGATAAAGAGATAGTATAGGCAGAAAAGAACCAGAGGCCCAAACCAGGAACATAAAAGTTCCTAAAAACTAAATCCTCTAGGAGCCACTAGGTTGGGGGATGGCTGGGAGGGAAGGTGAGGAAGAATGAAAATGGACAACACAGACTCCATGTTATGGTAAGTACATAACTTCTAAATCTGATGTTGTCCTTTTCATTCTTCCTCACTATTGGGTTAGAGTCCCCAGCTAAGTTACCCTTGGGTGGCCTCAAGAAAGGATATGCCAAGGCACTGCTGAACCAAAAGAAGCTCTACTTCTGGAGACAATGTCCAATTTGTAATGTGTCACAAAGGTATGAGTCTTTGACCAGGTGGCTGTGGCACATATATCATCAATCGATGCTCTGGAGGAGAAGGCAGATGAAGTGGCCATAGATCTAGTAGAATGGGCTTGAGGAGGGCAAGGCAGTTGCAGACCATTTTTCAAATAAATTATAGAAATACAATCCATAAGCCATTTGGCCAGTGTAACCTTGGAGACTGCTTGGCTTAAATGGTTACGGGAAAAAGATATAAATAGTTGTTCAGATTTTCTGTACTGTTTTGTTCTATGAAGGTAAAATTGAAGTTGTCTATGCACATCAAGAAGACGTAAAGCATATTCATCCTTGTTAGAAAATTTTGGAAAGAAGACTGGCAATTGAATATACTAGCTAATATTAGTCTTTGTGGCCACTTTAGGCATAAAAGAGGGATTGGTATGGAAGAATACTCTATATTTATGAAAAATTATGTAAGGTGGTTTAGATGACAAGGCCTTAAGTTTAGAAATTCTCTTTGCTGATGTAATAGGTACCAAAAATATGGTTTTAAAGGAAAGAAATTTCATTTTACAATCACTGGCTGGTTCAAAAGGCTTTTGAGTGACGCCTGAGGAACAACAGTGAGATCCTACAGTGGAGACAGATCTTTTATTGGAGGTCTAAGTAGAGAAATCCCCTTCGTGAATGCCTTGCATAATCTAGATGTAGAAAGGGAACCAGAAACATTTCCAGCATGAAAGTTGGATATGGCTGCCAGCCGAAGTTTAATAGCAGAATAACTAGCCCCTTCCTTTAGGAGCGAAGTAAGAAAAGGAAGGATGGCTGAAGTAGGGGCTGAAAAAGAATCAGTATTCTCTTAGGAAGCCCAAATAGTGGACCTTTTCCATTTGCTTCTGTATACTTTTTTAGGGGAAGCTTTTTGGGAAACTAAAACTATGTCTCAAACAGTAGAAGCAAGCCTGGACCTTTGTACATTTACTGGAACTAGAGAAACCATGTGGTTAGTTTGTGGGTATGTAGACTGGGATGTTGAGTCTCTGATGGGTGAGACAGGAGTTCCTGTGTGGGCTCCAGAATCCACGGAGAATATTTCAAGTGAGACCAGAGAAAGGGAATCTAAGACAAATGATGAAACCAGCAGTCTGTGGCAAGCAAACAAACAATATTTACTATATGGTACTAAAACACATATTAGAGTATAGGAGATAAGAAACAGACCGGTTTCAGTTTAGTAAATCACACAGCCTTCATCAGTGTAAAAATCATGAATACATCAAACTCCTTATATAGTCAGTAGTCAAAGGCTCTAATAGCATAATCATGTGATTGATTAAAAGTGCTCATTCAGTCCAACAGCAAACAAACCCCCCAACTTAGTAATCCATTTTTTCTCTTTCCTATTCAGATTTTAGTGCTAGACTGTCTTGTTGGATCTAATGCCCAAAATTTGATCAATAATAATAAAATTAAAAAAAGCATTTTTATGTACTATAGTATGTTTATAGAGGGCATTAGCATTTTTTTTGGTGTTTAATATCACAAAGATGCTCAGAAATCCTGAATTTGACCGGTCATGATGTTTGACCTATGTAGAAGGCTGAGCAATTACAGATGGCTAAATAAATCACCCAATCTGATTGACAATTGGCAAAAAAGGAGATGTTATAAACCTGGCTAGTATTTTTACTATTGAAACACTTAGTCTTCATAACCCTGGAACAGTGTGTACAATGACCGCAGGAGAAACAACCGACAACTTAATTCCCCAGAAATGTGGTTTGAACATATCCCTTCTTTTGATAAGACCCATGTTTATAATGATTAAAATAAGAACCCAAGTTTCTACCCTTCCTAAAGGAAAAATAGCATCTGTTTTCCAAAAGTTCAGAGAGTTTGTTATCTGCCAACAGGATGTTCCAATAATGCTGGACACCATTCATAAGTGCTCCAGTAATCATGCCATATGTTGTAATAAAACATAAAGCAGGTTGTCCATCAACACCCTTATTTTTGTATTGAAGAAGGCTTTCTCTGTCAATGGTATCCATCCTGTTCTTGACGTGAAAGACATGTCCCTCCTTATACCCTCTGTTCTTAAATCTGAATGTAAGGTCATCTCTGAAATGCTGATAAGTACTATTATCCGAGCATATGCATTTAACTCTCATGAACTGAGACTTGGGAATGTTTTTACAGATATGTGGAGGATGATAGCTGGTGGCATGGAGAAGGGAGTTATATTCAGGGAACTTCCGGTAAACCTCAAAGATTAAGGTATTATCAAGACCTCTGGTCACCAAGACATCCAAAAAAGTGATCCAATCTGTATCATAGTTTACTGTAAAATGTACCCCCCATTTGTTCTCATTAAGGTAGCTGACAAAGTCCTGTAAATATTACACATCCGATCACCATACCATCCAGCAATCATCCAAATATCTTTCCCAAATGTCAATCTCCTCCAGAAACAAATTATGTGAGCTATCATAGATTATTTGCTCCTCAATATAAGCCATAAATAAATCGGCATAGACCTTGAATTTGGAGGTAGCATTTATCATGATAGAAAAAAACATTCTTAGTGAGAACGTGCTCGGCAAGACAAATAAGAAATGTATTGAAACTGGGTTGGTATAACTCAGATTTGTACAGCCAATATTCCAACGCATCAATCCCAGCCCAATGGGGGATGTTAGTGTATAACGCTGTAACATCCAAGGTACAGAGTAACCAACCCAGATCAAGCTGCATTTCAGAGATGACCTGGAGAAATTCTGTCGTGTCTTGTAAACGGGCAAGTACCCATTTAAGTAATGGCTTGAGATGTTTGGTTAGAAACTGGAACAACGGTTCTGTTAAGGAACCCCTCCCTGAAACAATGGGCCTACCAGGGGGGTTTTGAGGGTCTTTATGGATCTTGCGAAGAAAATAAATATACTGATTACTGGGATCAGATAGCATAAGTTGATGCATGATGGTGTCTGTAATAATCCCCTCCTCCTTGGCTAGGGATAGAAACTCATCAGTTTGGGCTGGATTAAGTGTTAGATGCAAGTAATACCGGCCATCCGAAAGCTGCCTAGTCGCTTCAATATTATATTGTGTCCAACCTTGGACCACCACCGCCCCTCCCTTGTCAGCCATCAATATAATCAATTGATGATTGTTGGCTAGTTTTGAAATTACTTCCATATCAGTCTTAGAAATGTTGCTAGATCTATCCCTAGTCTCCCTGGAGTAATAGTGCAAATCCTTAAGAATGGAGTTTTGAAACATAAGGACATTGTGATGCATCGGTGGCATGAATGTAGACCTATGATATCTGAACTCTCCCTGAGCATCAGAAGTATCTCTTCCCTGAAAAAATAACTTTAGGTTAAGATTTCTACAGAACGCTATAACATCATTCACAAAACTGTCCTCAGACACAAAAAAAAACAGATATAAAAGACAATCAATTTTCGTGGAAGAAAGGGAGGAAGATGAAATATTCAAAACATTTTGATTTATTGTTTCTATACAAACATCTTTAACAACCCCTCCACATTGTCCACCTGATCTGTGTTTCCTGCCCCCCAGCCTTTGTACAGATCTAAAGGCCATTATAATTGCTGCTCTTCGATGCTGGAGAGCCTGTGGGGCAAGATATATCAGGCTCAAAACCCGAAGATGAATCCTCCCCCAAGGTATCATAACTAGACGTTGAGACATTTTTAAGCATGGATCTGGGGCGTTTTCTCTTAGGGACATTTTTGTGGGGTTGTAAAAAACGAACATGTTTATCCCTTTCCTTAGTAAAAGGCCCCTCCCCCCATCATAATCAGCCAAGTCTCGAAGGAATTTCTTTTTCTTCCTGTCCTTCAGCTGAGAAGGTGAGAAGATCAGGACTTTCGAGGGTCAGCCTGTATATAATTCTTGTCCCAAAAAACTTAGTCAAGACTTATGGAGGAAAAGTTATGGGAGAAGGACCTCGCTGCTCCTTTTTGTTACTTCTGCTTGAATTCTGCCTAACCCACAATTATTTTAAGTGGGGGGATAAGTTCTTTTTGCAGAAAAAAGGAAAGGCAATGGGTGTGGCATTTGCCCCCTCATATGCCATAGTATACATGGGGGAATTTGAAAAAGAATTTGTATATCAGAACAAATACTTAATTGAAAATGTGGTATTTTTTGGTAGATTTATCGATGACCTGATATTCATTTGCAAGGGTGACCATGGAAAATTTGATGAATTTATGGCAGATTTGAACAGAATTAGTCATGGTTTGGAATTTGTATATGAAGTAGACTCTAAGAAAATTAATTATCAAGATGTAGAATTGTATGTGACAGAATTAGGTCAAATACAATTCAAACCTTACAGGAAAGTCACTACAGTTAATAATATCTTACATGCAGGAAGCATGCATCCCCCACATTTAATTAGGGCTTTACCAGTGGGTGAGCTGAAGCGAGTGTTTCTGAATACCTCTGAGGAGAGGTTTAAACAAAATGTTCTACAGGATACTATGTTGAGATTAAGATCCAGAAGATATTATTTTGAATGCTAAGAAAACAATATTGGGTGAAGAAAAGGAAAATAACAGAAGTAATAGGTTGATTAGGAGAAATTATAACAGTGATGGGAAGAGTGTCCAGGGAAGGGTAGAACAAGAAAACTTGTTTTTTGTTACGAAGTTTTCACTCTTTAGTTTAAGAATGGAGAAAATAATAAGGAACTTTTGGTATATAATACAGGAGGATGGCAATTTAGGGGCCCTTTTTCCTGAACATATAATTTTTTTCTTACGGTAGATATCCTAATCTCAAGGAAATATTAAGTGGGGATGGTAGGTTGCATATGGAGAGAATAAAATGGAAGGGTACGTGGCCGTGTGGAAATTGCAGTGTATGTAGTAGGGTTAAAAATCTAGATGGAAAAAAGATTAATGAAAGGTTATATAACGCAAAAGGAGGATATACATGCAATTCTCAAGGTACTGTTTAAATAATAGGTTGTAGGTGTGAGAGGGAAAAATGGTACATATGTCAAACTAAGAAGAAGGTGAGGGTAAGAATCCTGGAACATCTAAAGGATATCAGGAATAGAAATATGTTTAGTTCAGTAGCTGAGCACTTTTGGTCCACACATGGGGGTAACAATGTTAGTTTGTTTTATAGTGTTTTGACTTGCACATTTTTTAAAGATGGGAAAAGTTTTAAGGATGATTTACATAGGTTAGAATGTAGATGTATTATAAATTTTAAAACTTTGCAACATAGAGGAATGAATACTGACAGTAACCTGACGTTATAATTTGTAATTTTGAATGTATTTATTCTATAATGATGTGTTAAAATGATGCATAGGTTAAAGTGATGTATATTTCTTTAAATAATTAACTGAGTGATTAATTATATATGAATTTTCGTATTGGACGGGCTATAAAGGAATGGAGCACTAGTATGTAATTAATCTTTGAAGGCGAAAAGCCGAGGTACCAAATAAAGTGGTGAAGAAACTATATGTATTTTTGCCTTTGTGAAGCTTGCTACTTGTATTTTTCTTATTTATGGAACTGTGAATGTTTTTGCTAGAACTTTCAGTTCCCGTCTGCATGGTTGTCATGAAGTTTGTCACTTCTGACTTGAGTAGCATGAAGTTGGCTTTGGAGAAGTTTTTTACGGAGGTTTCCTTACTGGGGGGTGGGGGTGGGATGTGGATGTCAAGGGTGATTAGCTTATGGTCAGACCTGACCAACGAGGGGGTGACTATAGGTGTGGAGCATCGATTTCCCATGTTGGTAATGACCAGGTCTAGGATATTGGAGCCCCTGGTGGGACTAAGGATTAGTTGATCCAGGGCATTGGAATTTATGAATTCCAAGAACCGATGGGCAAAGGTGTTGGTACACGAGTAGTTTTCCCAGTTAATGGCAGGGTAGTTGAAATCACCCAGTATTAGGGTGTTTGGTTGCATCTTAATATTTTCCAGTATGTTTAGAAAGGTGTAGTGAGAATCTTAGGGCATGGTGGGGGATCTGTAGCAAGCTACAATTTGGATTGCAGTCTTACCTAGTGTTAGTTGCACCTGGAGAATTTCAGACGCATTGTGTTGGGCAACTAGCCTGGTGTTGTGAATATCTTTGGTGAATATGGACACTCCTCCACCTTTAGTGTTTCAGTCCTGGTTTGGTGGCCGAAAAGTGTGGTAAGATTTGTAGCCTGGTATTGCAGGGGTGCTCTCTGGAGCCTTGAACCAGGTCTCAGTTACTGCACAGATATCGATGTTCTCCATTTTTAGGAGTGCCTCGAGAGAGTGCATTTTGAGGTTTAGACTTCTAGCATTGAGTAGCATTACCTTAAGATTTTACATGCTTGTACCTGGTGCGGTGGTGGTTTTGTCCTTTGAACCTTGCCTAAAAAAGGCACTACAGGGGTGGCAAGAGTCTTAGCCTGTAACCTGAATCCCAGGGGTGACAGGTGCAGACCATCTCTGGCAAAGCATCATGGTCTGTCGATCATGTCATCCCAGGCAGACAGATACTGGATCCCCTTTGAATGACACCAGAAGTTTATCCAATTGTTGAAGTCAAGCATTTTGTCCTTATACGGTGGTATCATTCTGGGAGAAGGCAGGATGCTACTCAGGGCTAGGGTCATACCTGCCTGGGCCACATCATCCGAGAGCTCTTCCATGTCTCTTTTCATGTAGTCCAGGGAGGTATGTCTCAAGTCATTCACTCCAACATGGACAATGACAGAGTCATATTTGTACTTGTTGTGGAGTGACTTGAGTGCATGCGTTATGTGGTGGATCCTGGCACCCGACAGGCAGCTGACTGTAATTTTCTCCTTGTTCAGCCTGGTGAGTAGGACATCAGTGTGCTTGACTATAGAGTCACCTATGACTAAAGTGTTGGGTACGTTGTCCTGCCTTAGGGGCTGTTGTTGGGTGGCACACTGGTGTTGTGAGCTATGTGACACTTTGGTTGTGATTGGTGTTTGTTTGCGTTTCAGCTTTGGAGTTCCTTTTTGCTTGGGCAGGTTACTGTTACGGGCCTCCACATATGTGGGTTTAGTGTTGCTATGTGTGGGTTTTGGTGGTGTGGGTTTAGAAGGGCTATGTGTTGCTTGAGATGTAGTGCAGGTGTTAACCTTCTCTTCTTGACTATCTATCACAATCTTGGGTGGAGTGAGCTTTGCTTCCAGTTTGGCTATGTAAGTGCATCTCTCGCAGGTTGTAGTGTTGGATGGTAGGAGGAGAGGGTTGTCTGTGTGCATGAGGCAATTGCCGAATCGCCCCAGTATGCCCAGATTCACCAGGTGGACAGGAGAAATCACCAGAAGCTGACCCTTAGACATGCATGGTTTGGTGCTTTTTTTTTTTGTAAAGTACAAGAGCTGTTTTCCCTTACCTTAGCAAGGTACTTTGCAATTATAGGCTGTTTAGTGCCTATAATTAATTTCTCCTTCTTAACAAGGAGAGTTGAATGCTTGCATCAGTTTAAGACTTCCTAGTGTTTTCCAGCAGGTTTTAAAGCAAGTGCTAGTCACAGGGATGCTTAAAGGTAAGATGAAAAAAAAATGGTTTATCCTAAACACTGCAGTGTGTATTAGAGGAATTAGATGTGAAAGTAGGTAACTTAAGTTTTTCCTGTCTAAAAAGTTAAGTTTTAGTGGAGAGTCACTATTTTTAAAACAGCAAGATAGACTGAAAGTGGGTGGTCACTTTTGTATTCTGGTACTATGGAATATAGAAGGATGGCATAAAGTTAAATAGTTGAAGGGGAGTGATTTCACAAAATGATAATTTTGTGCTTACTTACACAAGTCAGTAAAAACAGAGAGGAAATGAGATACATGGTCAAATTAACATAAGGGGAAGGCAACTAGAAAGACAGTGGTGTTTAAGAACACTACAGTAACCAGGTAGGATGGTGGTGAAAAAAATACTGCCTGAGTCACAAGAGACAGAGCTGTGGTCTCTTTTCAATTTCTAATACGCAGTTAAAAGAAGAATACAAGTAAAACACAAGGTAAATAAAACAAATCACAGTATTCAAAATTGAAAAAGGCAATAAAGTAATACAACAAATAAAAAGCAAACTAACCTTTCCCTCACAGCAAAGTTTAGCAGAGTCTGGGTGAGCCTTTCCAGTAAAGCCCTGAAATGTTTTATTTTACCCCTTAAATAGAAGGTTTAGTTTCTAGCTCCACTCCCTCAGTTCACAGATGATTAACCTTAACTGATCTGTTCTACTGACCTATACTAATTTCTGCCTGACTCACAAGAGACAGAGCTGTGGTCTGTTTTCAAGTTTTAATATGCAGTTAAAAGCAGATTAACTTTAATTGACCTGTTCTCTTGCCTGTACTAATTTCTAAAATCCAAAAAGTAAACCAGTAAATTGTGAGACTAAAATAATAAATTTATTCAGTAATGCAATGCACAAACAAACAAACCAGTTTTAGCTGGTACACAACACAGCCTTCCTCAGTGTAAAATCAAATCTATTTCAGATAGTCTTTTATACATGCACTTAATTGAATTAAGTAATTTCAGGATTTTAGGAAAGTATGTATCGGTTTTGAATAGGCTGTATTTGTGTTTCCTTTCCATATACACCTGTCTACTTAGTCTTTACAATATATTTTGTGAAAGCTGTGAACTACACAACTTGGTTTTACAGCACAATACAGTTTAGACAGGAACAAACAGCACTGATATATATAATTCTATTTCACTTAGCCCCTTTTAGATTACTGATATATCTAGGAATTGTAGGCAAACATTATCTCTATGTGGGGGAGCCTGTCATACAAATATTTAAATAAAAGTTAACAGATCAACAGGCCAGACTTCTGTTGTCTACCACTGTGGATACCGATATCACATCATTGATTTACATAGTTTTGTTGGATAACCTCCAGACTTCTCAGGCTCAAACCTTTAATCTATTTTTAACATTGGATCCTAGTCTATTGGATTAAGGGTATTTTGAATTGCTTGTGGAGTGCCCCATCTCAAACTTCCATTCGGGGTTTTCAACTGACAGACCATTTAATTTTTGTTATTCAAATTCTTTTATTTATGATCAGATTTTTTTTTACCTGTTATTGATATTTTGTGCTTGAAACATTGGGTTGATTAATATTTAGATCAACAACCTATTATCCTACAGACTAAGGGCTGGCCATGTGTATGTCAGTCTGTTTTGGAATGGGCGTAGCACTGTCCTGAAGATAAAGTGGGTCACATGACCAAAATTAAATATTGTATTCAAGGCAGGTACAGGGGCTATTATTGTTCATTCTATTTGTTATTAATACAAGTGTCAAATATAAATTGGACTAATATATGGCTTAGCATTGCTATTACATCTAGCAAGAGCTAATATTGCCATCAAATTTTACATATATTTTTTGGATAATTTACCAAGTGGTTTTACAATAAGTTTTCAAGGAACAAGAAACCATTTTCTATAGGTTTGCTGGTCTATTTATATTAATACCTAGAATTAATAATAAGTTTTTTCAAGGAATATATTGCACCACAATGGAATTAACAAAAATATTAATGGGTTTGTCAGCTGACAGGGAAGACTTGGAGGTTTTTGGATTGGGCTCTGCAAACAATAATGAAAAAAGTGGCATAGCCCTAGGCCCAGAGTCTAGTTGTGGTTTATGTTTCGATAAAATACAAAAGAGCATGAGATCTCTTAGGTCTCATGTCTGGCATTCTAAATTCTTTAAAGCATACATGGCCAAAGGAATTACACCCAGAGGACTATGTATTAGAACACAACTAATAGTTAATGATGCTGATGGTGAGCTAAATATACAATGGATGGACATCCAACAACAAGCTACTATGGGTTTCGTTGAAGCCTTGGCTAAATTTCATGATAGAGTCATTGATCAGCAGATTGGGGAAGTCACCAAGTTATGTTCTGATGCAAAGACATATGAAGGACAGTCTTTCTTTGCTAGTAATTTGAACAAACTGGCCAAAGACTTATCTGGACACACACACCATACTCATTTACCCCCAAGAGGGCATATAGTTTGGCCCCTTTAGGCCCAAATACAAAAAAGCAGGTAGAAAACATTCAAGAAATAAACAACATAGATGGGCTTTTGAAACTAATAACTCTGAAATAAACCAAAATAATGTCAGTATTCTGAATATTTCTGATGTAAGTTTGTCTACTACACAAATTGAACTTCTCAAAAAAGGTCTTAGTTTTATTCCTGGCTTCCTAGTTACTGAGGATCTTTTAGCACAAGATGTAATGTCATTTTGTAGACTTATAAAACTTAGATTGCATTTTGAGGACTCTACTGATTTTGGTGTGGAAAATTAATTTATTTATCATAAATCAAGGTACATGCCTCCTATGAATCCTACAGTGCATCAATTTCAAAGTAGCGTTCTCAAAGATCTACACTATCACAGGAGTGAATTTACTTATAAACAAAATAATCTCTCAAAGATTGAAAGGGAAGCACTAACTGAATTACAGAATAACAAAGACATTTCATTCTTTCTGCTGATAAAGGTGGGGCCGTAGTGGTAATGAACTGGCTCCAATATGATTCTGAAGCCAAAAGACAACTTCAAGATAGGCGGTACTACTTGGAAATGCCCCTGGACCCCACCTTTAGGTTCAAAAACCAGATAGACGAATTTTTATCACTAGTCAGGGAAGAAGGCATTATTAGTGACAAGGTTATGCAACATTTCACTATTAAGGATCCCATGAGTCAATACATTTATTTTTTGCCTAAAATACACAAGGACCCTGTTAAACCACCTGGGAGACCAATTGTGTCTGGGAGAGGCTCTATCACTGAACCATTGTCATTATTTCTTACCAAACAACTTAAGCCTTTATTGCAGTGGGTCTGATCATGCATACAAGACACCACAGAATTTCTGAAAATTATTTCAGACACCCAACTTGAACCTGAATGGTTGATGTGCACTCTAGATGTTAGTGCCCTTTACACAAACATCCCTCATGCTCCTGGGTTAGAAGCCATTGAATACTGGCTGTATAAATCTGAATTATATCAGCCAGGATTCAATACCTTTTTGTTAGGCCTGACAGAGCATGTCCTAACCAATAATGTCTTTTTCTGTCAGGACACATGCTATTGGCAAATCAAGGGGACAGCCATGGGGGCATCCTTTGCCCCCATTTATGCTGACCTTTTCATGGCCTTTTTGAAGAACAACTAATCTATGATACAGGCCATAATTTGTACCTGACAGAGATAGACATTTGGAGGAGATATTTGGATGATTGCTGGATGGTATGGAGGTCGGATGTGGAATATTTGTCTGAATTCACTGACTATTTAAATGAAAACAAATGGGGTCTACACTTCACGGTTAATTTTGACGCGAACATCATTACTTTTCTTGATGTTTCCATCTCTAGAAAACCAGATCATACTCTGTGTACTGAAGTCTTCTGGAAGTATCCCCAATATAACACCCTCCTCCATGCATCCAGCTTTCATCCACCCCACACAGCCAACAATATCCCCAAATCCCAGTACATTAGAATGAGACGTATTTGCTCTAAGGATTCAACCTTTCAGGAATACAGATAGGATCTGACTCACAGATTCAGGGACAGGGGATATCAGATGGGACGTGTACTTCAGGCCAGCAGTTGGACTAATACACTTACCTTTTGACCTACAAACAACGGGAGCAGCAAAGTTTGGCACCTATTAGACTAGTGACCACTTATGGTAGGAATTCTGATTTGTTAATCAACAGTGTACAGAGACACTGGAATATTCTACAGAGTGATCACAATCTAACTAATATTCTACCAGATAGATGCTATTTTTTATTTCGCAAAGGTAGAAATCTAGCCTCACATTTGAATCATTATAAACATTCACACTCCAGGACACCAATTCAGGAGGTCCAAACTACACTAACGGGTGAGGTGCTCACAAGATGCTTCCTATGTGGACATTGCACTCACTGCAATAAGGTTTTTAAGTCCAAACAATTTACAAGTAAGAACTGTGGCACAGTTTATGATATTATTTTTTTTTGCCAATTGCAGTAGCGAATGGCTGATATATCTAGCTACACGCAGCTGTGGCTCCTTCTACATAGGACAAACTTTACGACCATTAAGACTGAGAATTTCTGAACATACCAGTGACATGAATAATAAAAAACCAAGCAGTGCTTTATATAAACATTTTACAAAACATTCATCTGCCAAGTTTAGTTTCATGGTTATAGATATCATGAAGGGGAATAAATCCAACAAAGCGCGGTGGCACTCCATTCTTGACACAAAGGAGAAAAAATGGATTGTTAAACTGGGTGGTTTATTTCCACCTGGATTAAATGAACAATTTTGATCATCCAATCACATACTTAATTCAATTAAGTGCATGTATAAAAGACTATCTGAAATGGATTTGATTTTACACTGTAGAAGGCTGTGTTGTGTACCAGCCGAAACCGGTTTGTTTGTTTGTGCATTGCATTACTGAATACATTTATTATTTTAGTCTCACAGTTTGCTGGTCTACTTTTTGGATTTGGATTTTACACTGCCAAAGCCGTGCAACTGCCTTTTGTGCAGGGGGAACTTTTCTACTGTACTAATTTCTGCCTGACTCACAAGAGACAGAGCTGTGGTCTCTTTTCAAGTTTTAATATGCAGTTAAAAGCAGAATACAAGTAAAACACAAGGTAAATAGAACAAATTACAGTATTCAAAATAGGAAAAGGCAATAAAGTAATACAACAAATAAAAAGCAAACTAACCTTTTCCTCACAGCAAAGTATAGCAGAGTCTGGGTGAGCCTTTCTAGTAAAGCTCTGAAATGTTTTCTTTTACCCCTTAAATAGAAGGTTTAGTTCCCAGCTCCACCCCCTCACTTCACAGATGACTAACCTTAACTGACCTGTTCTATTGACCTGTACTAATTTCTGCCTGACTCATGTCACAGGAAACAGAGCTGTGGACTCTTTTCAAGTTTTAATATGCAGTTAAAAGCAGAATACAAGTAAAACACAAAGTGCAGCAGAGTCTGGGTGAGCCTTTCTAGTAAAGTGTAGGTACTAGGCTATCAGCCCTAGGGCCTATACAAGCCTAGCCAAAAAGGTAGCCTGGCTTTCACCCCCAAGAAAATTATTTTCCTGTGCCCCTGTCGAGCAGAGCCACAGAGGTGATCCCCAGAGTGAATTTCCTATTTCCTATCCAATCATCAGGATTTTTCTTGAAGAGTGCTAATGAAGAGCTTTGTTTGATATAGATAAGTAGTTTGTTCCAGAGTATGGGAAGTCTCTGGGACAGGAATCTATCCCTCCAGCATGTTCTGTTTATTGTGGTGACAAGGTTTAGTTCCCTAGAGTGTGTAGCTCAGAGGGATTGGGATGTCTTTAAGTGAAGCATGTCCAACAGCTCTGGGGTTGACATAGCTTTGTATGTTAGGCAGAGATTGCCTCTGAGTAGACGTAATGCAATGGAGTAAAACTGGAGTTTTTTGAGACGGTCGGCATACGGCATCTGTTTGAGGCCAGTAATCCTCTTTGTGAGGTATTTCTGTGGCCTTTCCAGTTGTTGTAGATGTCTTGTGCGGTACATGCCAAAAGGGGCCTTGTACTCTATAATGGGTCTAATGAGTGACGAGTAGAGGGGAACAATGACCTCTTTTTTCCTGGATGAGAAACTTTTTGTGATGAGGTGTGTCACGCAGAAGGATTTCCTGACTACTGTGGCAAATTGATTATCAAAGGAGAGACTACTGTTCACCTGTGTTCTAAGGTCTCTTATCACACTTTCGGTGTTAAGTAGACTACCACCTATGTGGTAGCTCATGGGTACAGAGTTTTTACTAAAGGGGATGACAATGCACTTTTTGGAAATGAGCTTGAGGCCATGGCTTTGACACCAGGCATCTGTCTCAGTGAGGCCCTCTGTAGGATGTTTTAGCCTGTACTTCAGAAAAGTAGATACCAAACAGGAGAGGACCCAGGACTGAACCTTGTGGTACTCCACTTGTCACTGGTCTGAAGTTGGATTTGGAGTCTGCTACTTTCACAGTGTGGGTTTTGTCAGTGAGCCAGTTGGCAACCCATCTTGTGACATAGGGATTTATACCTACTTTAGTGAGTTTATCTATAATTCCAGAGTGGGGGATGGTGTCAAAAGCCTTGGCGAGATCTAGATAGGCTGTGTGAAACACCTTATCCTCGTCTACAGCTTTGGTGACTGCTTCAAAGAAGTCAATCAGGTTTAGGAGACATGATCTGCCTTTTACAAACCCGAACTGGGTGGGGTCCAGAGTTTGGAGATTACCAATGATACGTTCCATGGCCTTGCAGACCAGGCTCGTTAGGCTAATGGGGTGGTAGTTCCCAGGGTCTGTGGTGGCTCCCCCTTTGTGGAGTGGGATAACCGTCGCTGTGTGCTATTCAGTGGGCACAAAGCCTGAGGTGAGGCTATGATTGAACATGGTGCTTAGGTGGGGTGCCAGTTAATTCTGTAGTTTATGTAGAATGCAGCCTGGGATGTTGTCAGGTCCCATGGATGCTGTGTTTTTGGCTTTGGAGAGTGTGGAATTTACCTGTGCAGCCGTTGATTACAGGAACTTTGCATTCTTCCGGTATAGAGATGGGCCCTTTAGGGCGTGAGGGGGGAGCTAAAGTTAGCACTGAACCTATCTGCCAGGATGTTGGCAATATCAGTTGGTTCTGCGAATTTAGTGCCATTGTGCTGTAACTCAGAGCAGATCTAAGTGTTGCCATTGAGATTCTTGACATAGCTATAGAATGCTTTGTGGTTGTCTTTAGAATCAGTGGCGATTTTGTTTTCATAACTAGCTTTAGAGGATATTATGAGGGATCTCAGCTTCTTTCTGAGGCTGACCAGGGAGTTCTTCCAGTCATGGGATTTTACTCTTTTTTGCAACAGTTTCTTTCTTCTGTTGTAGAGTTTGTTTATGGCAAGGGACCACCAGATTGGCTTCCTTTTTTTTGGAGGATAGCATCTTGGTTCTGTTAGGGATAGCACGATCCATGTACTCGTGTAAGTGCTTGTAAAGTGCATTTGTGTAGGATTCAGCAGTTGTACCTCTATTGTCCGTCTGCATGGGTGTTGTGAAGTTTGTCACTTCTGTCTTAAGAAGTGGGAAGTTGGCTTTGGAGACATTTTTTTACGGTGGTTTCCCTAATGGGGGGTGGGGGCGGGATGTGGATGTCTAGGCTGATTAGCTTGTGGTCGGATCTGACCGACGAGGAATTGACCTCTGGTGTGGAACACCGGTCTCCCATGTTGGTAATGACCAGGTCTGGAATATTGCTGCCCCTGGTGGGGGTGTTGATAAGTTGATCCAAGGCGTTGGAATTTATGAATTCCAGAAAATGTTGAGCAAACGACATGGTACATGAGTAGTGTTCCCAGTTAATGGTGGGGTAGTTGAAATCGCACATTATTAGGGTGTTGGGTTGTACCCTAATATTTTCCAGTGCATCAAGAAATGAGGAGTGGGAATCCTGGTGCATGGTGGGGGATCTGTAGCAAGTTACAATTTGGATTGCAGTCTTGCCCAGAGTTAGTTGCACGATAATCTCAGATGCATTATGCTGAGCAACTAGCCTGGAGGTGTGGATATCCTTAATGAATGTGGACACTCCTCCACCTTTAGTATTTCGGTCCAGGTTAGGTGGCCGAAAGGTGTGGTATGAATTATAGCCTGGTAATGCAGGAGTGCTCTCTGGAGCCTTGAACCAGGTCTCTGTCACTGCACAGATGTCGATGTTCTCCATTTTAAGGAGTGCCTCGAGTGAATGCATTTTGAGGTTTAGACTTCTAGCACTGAGTTGCATTACCCTCAGATTTTGCTTGCTTGTACCTGTTACGGTGGTGAATTTGTCATTTGAACCTTGCCTAAAAAAGGCACTATAGGGGTGGCAAGAGCCTTAGCCAGTATTCGGAATCCTAAGGGCGACAGGTGCAGGCCATCTCTGGCAAAGCATCTTGGTCTGTCGATTATGTCATCCCAGGCAGATACATACTGGATCCCCTTAGAATGACACCAGAAGCTTAGCCAATTGTTGAAGTCAATCAATTTGTCCTTGTACTGTGGTATCATTCTGGGTGATGGCAGGATGCTACTGAGGGCTAGGGTCATACCTGCCTGGGCTGCAAGATCTGAGAGCTCCTCCATGTCTCTTTTCATGTAGTCCATGGAGGTACATCTCAGGTCATTCACACCAACATGGACAATGACAAAGTCATATTTTACTTGTTGTGGAGTGACCTGAGTGTGTGCATTATGTGGCGGATCCTGGCACCCGACAGGCAGCTGACAGTAACTTTCTCCTTGTTTAGCCTGGTGAGTGGAACATCAGTGTGCCTGAATATAGAGTCACCTATGACTAGAGTGTTGGGTACGTTGTTATGCCTTATGGGCTGTGGTTGAGTGGCACACTGAGTTTGCGGCTATGTGTCATTTGGGTTGTGTTGGGGGGGTGGAGGTTGCATGCGTTTCTGCTTTGGAGGTCTCTGTTGCTTGAGCAGATTTTTATTGAGAGCCTCCACAAATGTAGGTGTGTGTTTTGTGTTGCTATGTTTGTGTTTTGGTGGTGTATGTTTTGAGGGATTATGTGATGAGTGTGGTGTGGTGCAAGTGTTTACCTTCTCCTCTTGACTGTCTAGTCCAGTCTTGGGCGAAGAGAGCTTTGCTTCCAGTTTGCCAATTAACAGTCAGTAAACATTTCACACAGACATAGTTTCCCATAACAAATTACTCCAACGTATTCCCCTTGTCTTAGCATGCATTTTTCTGAAGGATATTAAGTCTGAAACACAAATGTATATCTTCATTTTGTGACTTCAGTCCTCAGATTATCCCAGTAATTTGCCAGAAAATATCAAATTTTATGAGGAACTGATCAAAAATATGAGGCAAAAATCTGGACATTCTGCCCCCAAGAGCAGCTCCACCTCCATAAGGCAATATTGCAATAGGGAATGACTGACAAACTGAAAAGTTCATAAATAAATGGCATCTCATACAAAGGAGGACAGACTTAGGAGTGCAGAACCCCTGCTCCCCTTAAACACTAAATAATCAGCAATCAAAAGGCCACTGCAAAATCAACACTCCATCCAGACAGTGTGGGAGTAGAGTCCACAGCCTTCTGCTCCGAAGGCAATTATGCCAACACTGCTTTCAAATTCCACATCACAAACACTTACTGCCAAGGCAGTTAGTTGTACATTGAAAAAGTCTAAGCATGAGCAACAGTGAACTGTTCTTCCCTTGAAACTCACAGTTCTATGAAAATGCAGTGAAACTCAACCCCTTGAAAATGCACTGAACCTCATAATTCCCTGAAAATGGACTGAAAATCAAACTGTCAAAATGACTTAGAAAGTTGGTAGAATAACAGGATTTTTCATAACATGCATTTTCTGAAGGTGAAGTCTGAAACTTGTATGTCATTATTTAATGACTTTAATCCTCCATGAATTGCCAGAAAACCACTAATTGTATGAGGAACGGGCAAAATATATGAGGCAAAAATCTGAACATTTGAGAGGTATGCATACCTCTCAACCTCTTAGTGCAAGAAATCTGGACAAAGCTGAACGTAATGGCAATACAATGCCACAAAAATAGGGATAGATTTTAAATACTGTTATTTTTAACTTAGAAAGCTGCTACAATAACAGGATGTGTGTTAGCATGCATTTTCTGAAGGATATGAATCCTGAAACTGATATGCCATTATTCAGTGACTTCAATTCTCTGTGAATTGCCAGAAAACCACAAATTTTATGATGAACTGGGCAAAAATGTGAGGCAAACCTCTGGTCACACCTACACCTACCTTATCTCTACACACACACACACACACACACACACACACACACACACACACACACACACACACACACACACACACACACACACACACACCTTCTCTCTCATACAGCAACACGCATACACTGTCTCTCATTTGAACAGTGTGGCTGCCTACTTGCCTATGTCACCTAGTGCTGGATGGACTAGGAAGGACTTCTCTCCCCCATACCCTCCTCAAATTCATTGCCTGTTGTACCAGGGGGATTATCCTCATTGCTATAATTTTGTCACCATCTTATCCCTACCACCTTCTGCCCTTTCATACTCCCCTTTCTTCCCTTCATCCAACAAAACCCATGCAATACCATCCACCAGCTTTCTCAGAGCCACATTAATTGCATATGTACAATATATAGTCTATGGCCCCAAACCATCTGAACCCTTCTCTGACCACAGTCTGTCTTCTGTAAATCCTCCAAACTAGAATGAATCCTTATTTGTTAATTACCCAGAACCATGCCAGTCTCTTCTTTATGGGCCAAATCTTCTTGTACCTTTCAGAATAACTACTGACACTATAGTTTCACCAGAAATATTGTCCAAAACTTATGGTTGCTCCATGCAAGAATTAGTGTGTGAGTAATGACATTTATCTCTCTGAGCCATCGCGGTGATTAGAATCAGACACACAAATAAATAATACTCAGAAATTTACCAGCAATGCTGTAATAAATGACTAAATGACAACGGGTGGAAGGTCCAAAATCTGGAAGAGAATTTAATTACTGCTATTATATACACTGACATTTGCCATAATAGCAGGTTTTGCATTAGCATGAATTTTGTGTACAATACAAGTTGTATAACTGAAATGGCTGTCATTACTTAGCAACTGCAATCCTCAACCATTTCCAAGAAAAACACTCAAAAAAAAAATCCGTTTTATAAGGAACAGACCAAAATATGAAGTAATACCATGGATATTATTGAAGTAACACAATTAGTGTTCCAGTTTACTGGCAACCAGCAAGACAGTCAGATGCCCTCAATTATTTGTTCAAGAATTAGGGACAGTGTTACAAAGTTAGTGAAAATGTTTAAAGATGTGCATTTTCTGAGGAAAATAAATGTAAACCAATACCTATCATTATTGCCTAACTGTAATCCATTGTGACTGACCTGAAAATCACAAATCTTACAAGGGTGCAAGGCAAATATATGAGGCAAAGTCAGAAATATTCTGGAAAATCTGGGAGAACTAAGACTTGTGTAGCAGTGAGGTTCAACACACACACAAAACCAGTATGTCTTGAAAATGTGCAGTGTAGAGACATGCAGTTACCACCCCCCAAAAATGGTACACCTCAATTTATTTACTGGCAAAACAGACAGACTAATTGGAAATAAAGTCACCCTTTCATGCACGAGCTGAGAACTCTTGTGATTGTTTCTCTTATCATTTAAGGGCAAAGCAGTAGTAATCACTTTTTCTCTCTCCTCGCTTGATGAGAAAAAAAAGGCGCGAACACAACCCTACTGCAACCGCACATATGGAAACAGTATCCGCATTCAGCCATTATGGCACTATATCTCACAAAGCAGGAAAAAACTTAACATTCTAATACCTGCCTTTAATGGTTGTAATTTTCAGTGATTTACCATGAAAGGCAAGCAAAAATCTGCTTGTTTTCTGAAGGGAATACAGACATAACTGGAACAGGATCATTTTGGGTAAGCTGACACAGGGAGAAGATCGGTGATGATACAACAGTGTAGACGGCTACAACTGCTCTGTTCAGGCACTGCAATTAACATCGGTATATATGGTGGAGACAACATGGTCCTGTTTATGTCTAACAGATAAAAACAAAGGTTTATACAAGGAAAGTTTTCAATTCTGCACTGGGCGAATTAAATGAATCGTCCGGATTTTGAAAGGTCAGTTTTTGTTGCATCATTTGCCTGAGTGATAAATGAGTTGTTTCAATTTTATATGACACTGCAAGTTTGTTCAGTGTTATAAATTACTTAGTGTGCGATGCTGTGTGCAATATTCCGTTATCATACATGGCTGTAGTAGTTTATCTTGTCAATTTTTTGAATGAGAAGAAGGGAGATGAGAAATCAGTTTGGGGAATTGATTTGTACATGCCTGGTCAATCTTTGTGTATCTTAGTCTAGATAGTAATGATACAAAGTTTTGCAGAAGGGGACATAAATCAGTGGAATATGCTTGTTGCGACTGATACCAATTTCTGTTATTGTGTATGTAAACATTCTGGTGTGTAAACCCTTTTCAGGATCTAAATAATTAGAGTTAAGTTACAGAAAAGGTAGAACTTTGTGTAAGAGTGGTCTTGTTAAACTTTGCTTCAGCAGTGCTACATTTTATGCAGAATAAAATTTATAACTTGAGCTAAGACATCAAGAACGAGAGGTACACAAATCTCTTTACTGTTGCCATTGCTAGGGATCGCTAGCTTTCACTCTTCACTCTTTCTCACTCTCACACACCTTGCTTTTCATGCATGCATTCACACACACACACACACACACACACACACACACACACACACACACACACACACACACACACACACACATACAGAAACACACTTTTTTCTGTTTCTTTTACTTTTTACAATCAGTGGGAAAGCAGAGAAAATTACCAGTCAGAAGCATAGGAAGGGTGCACAGCAAGTCGATTTTCTCTAAAAACTTCTACATAAACAATAGTTAACTCCACTGCGAAAATAAAGTTGAAAAGGTAATTAATAAAGTTCAGGTACCTTTTCAATTTATTTTTCAGCAGTGGATTTACACTGTGTTGCTAAACTTACTTGCGCTCCTAGACGACCTCGGATGTAATGAACCAGGATTTCAACTGCCTAAGGGAGCACTCGGATGTAACCTTAAATGCGCCCTGTGGCGGTACTCGGGGTAAATGGGTACATGCCCGTTTACAGGACACGACAGAATTTCTCCAGGTAATCTCTGAAATGTACCTTGAGCCGGCTTGGTTACTCTGTACCTTGGATGTTACAGCGTTATACACTAACATCCCCCATTGGGCTGGGATTGATGCCTTGGAATATTGGCTGTACAAATCTGAGTTATACCAACCTGGTTTCAATACATTTCTTATTTGTCTTGCCGAGCACGTTCTCACCAAGAATGTTTTTTTCTATCATGATAAATGCTACCTCCAAATTCAAGGTACGGCTATGGGTGCTTCATTTGCCACAATCTATGCCGATTTATTTATGGCTTATATTGAGGAGCAAATAATCTATGATAATTTGTTTCTGGAGGAGACTGACATTTGGAAAAGATATTTGGATGACTGCTGGATGCTATGGAGATCAGATGTGGAACATTTACAGGACTTTGTCAGCTACCTTAATGAGAACAAATGGGGGATACATTTTACGGTAAAGTATGATACAGATTGGATCACTTTTTTGGATGTCTTGGTGAACAGAGGTCTTGATAATACATTAATTTCTGAGGTTTACCAGAAGTTCCGTGAATATAACTCCCTTCTCCACGCCACCAGCTATCATCCTCCACATATCTGTAAAAACATTCCCAAGTCTCAATTCATGAGAGTTAAACGCATATGCTCGGATAATAGTACTTATCAGCATTTCAGAGATGACCTTACAATCAGATTTAAGAACAGAGGGTTTAAGGAGGGACATGTCTTTCAGGCCAAAAACAGGGTGGATACCACTGTCAGAGAAAGCCTTCTTCAATACAAAAATAAGGGTGTTGATGGACAACCTGCTTTACATTTTGTTACAACCTATGGCAGGAATACTGGAGCACTTATGAATAGTGTCCAGCGTCATTGGAACATCCTGCTGGCAAATAACAAACTCTCTGAACTTTTGGAAAACAGATGCCATTTTTCCATTAGGATGGGTAGAAACTTGGGTTCTTATTTTAATCATTATAAACATGGGTCTTATCAAAAGAAGGGATATGTTCAAACCACACTTCTGGGGGATCAAGTTGTTGGTTGTTTCTCCTGCAGTCATTGTACACACTGTTTCAGGGTTATGAAGACTAAGTGCTTCAGTAGTAAAAATACTAGCCAGGTTTATAACATCTCCTTTTTTGCCAATTGCCAATCAGATTGGGTGATTTATTTAGCCATATGTAATTGTTCAGCCTTTTACATTGGTCAAACATCATGACTGGTCAAATTCAGGATTTCTGAGCATCTTTGTGATGTTAAAACACCAAAAAATTGCTGATGCCCTCTATAAACATACTATAGTACATAAAAATGCTTTTTTTTATTATTGATCGAATTTTGGGCATTAGATCCAACAAGACAGGCTGGCACCAAATGCTGAACAGGAAAGAGAAAAAATGAATTATTAAGCTGGGAGGTTTGTTTGCTCCTGGACTGAATGAGCACCTTTAATCAGTCGCATGATCATGCTATTACAGCCTTTGACTACTGACTATAAAAGGAGTTTGATGTATTCATGATTTTTACACTGATGAAGGCTATGTGATTTACTAAGCCGAAACTGGTCTGTTTCTTATCTCCTATATTCTAATATGTGTTTTAGTACCATATATTAAATATTGTTTGTTTGCTTGCCACATTCTGCTGGTTTCATCATTTTTCTTGGATTACATTTTATTTTGAAACCATCCAGTTGCCGTACGAGCAGAGATTTTGTCTTTACCAGGGAAAGGGAAACCATATCTGACAAAGCCAGTAGGGGGTAATGAGAATTACTGAACTCTTCAGCCTTCTGGCTTTCTGCAAAAATTTTGGGATCAATGGAAGAGGGGGGATAGGCATAAAGGAGACCAGAGGGCCAATTGTGAACCAGAGTATCCCTCGGAGACTCCCCTGAAGGGGGGATTAGACTGAAGTACTTGCTGCACTTGAAGTTCTGGGGGAGAGCAAAGAGGTTGCAGCAAGGTTGGCCCCAATTACTGAAAATCAAGTTCACTATTGATTGATTGAGGGATCACTTGTGAGGAGTCAGAATGGACCTGCTGAGTTTGTCCACAAGAATGCTGGATTCCCCAGTGTGTGAGTTGTAAGTAGAAAGTGGCCTGAAGAATCACGTATTCCCAGACCCTCATGACCTCTCTGCACAATGGATATGAACGGGTTCCTCCTTGTTTGTTGATATACCAGACTACTGACATGTTGTCTGTGTGAATTGCAATAGTCCCAAAGAGGAGAACATCTTGGAAAGCTTGCAACGTTAAGAGGACCACTCTCATCTCTCGAACATTCATATGCAACCTGGTCTTTAAGTGGACCATCTTTCCAATGAAATGTCCCCCCACCTCAACTGGGCACCATCTGTAGTCACAGTGGCTGTGGAGGAAGGAAGAAGAAATGGCTTGTTGATGAACAGGTCATCCTAAAGAATCCACCATCTGCAAATCGATGTTAGTCTGATAGGAACAGATAAGGAATGGTAAAGAACAGACCACTGAACAGCCAAAGTCCATTGAAGAACCAGCATAAAAAACCTTGCTAGTAGAATATGAGTGATGGCAGCTGCCATAGACCCAAGGGCTTGCAGTATTAATCTTGCAGGTGGAGACGGAATATCTAGAATGGACTGTACCTGGTGTCTCAACATTTTTATGAGATGAGGGGGTAATGACGCCATTTGATTTGTAGTATTCAACAGAGCACCAATGGACTCCAGCCTCTGTACTGGAGACAGGTTTGATTTGGCTAAATTTATGGTGATGGCCAGGGAGTTGGAGGTCTGAAAAAGATAACTGCATACTCCCTCTGACTGGGTGGAACATCGTAGAGCCTTGTCTGTTTTTCTTGAGGTGGAAGGGACAAAGGAATGTAATAACCTCTGGATATTATGCTTAGCACCCAGCCATGTTTTGTGAGATTGGTCCAGGCACTGAGGTGCACTGAAAAACAACTCCTGATTACCTCCCCAGCCAAGTAGACAGGCAGTGCTTCAGGAGCACTGATAGGGCCCATCAGAGAAAGGTTCTCTGTAGCCATGATTTTGTGGATCCCCTCTGCCTCTGGGGTGGCGCCTTCCATTAAAACGTCCTCCTCTGCCTCTGGAGGAAGAATCCCCATGTTGACTCTGAAAAGACCCTTGAGATTTCCAGAACCAAGTTTTCTTACCACCTCGCTGACGTCTGGATAAAGTACACTGAGGAGTAGAAAATTTGATCTCTATAGCAGAAAGGATCTCTCCTTCTTGTCTGCTGCAGGTTAAGGTATCTGTGATGGATGGCCCAAGCAAGAAAAAGCCATCAAAGGGGGGCATTAATAAATGATGCTTTAAAGGGCTCTGCAAAGTCACAAAGCCTCATCCAGGCATGTCTACTGATTACAATACCTGAGATGGCTGCCCGTGAGTTGTCCTCCTCTGAATGGGAAATGAACCTTATAGAAGAATTAGTGACAGAAGTAAGAGTAGCCATTTGGGGAAGACACATTTTTAAAGTCCTCCACTGACATGGTCTCTGCAAGATAATTGGAAAGTGCCTTGATTAGGTCTCTCTGCAAACGAGTGAAATGTGCCGAGTAATTTAATGACTTCAGCGCAAAAGTAGCTGAGGCGTAGACGTGCTTATCAAACCTGTCCATCGCTCTGGAGTTCCTGTTTGGAAGGTGGACAGAGGAGCTCTGCTCAGCTAGCTCCTTTTTTTTAGCTGCTGCCACAACCATGGTATCCACAGGAGCTCCCTTATTCCAACACACTCTGTCCTTGGTAGGGGGATAAGAATTTATCAGGGTGCGTGGTGAATGGTTCAATAGTGTCTGGCTCCTTCCAGGCCTAGTGGGAGACTAGCTCTATCAGGTCATCCGTCGGGAGGGGGGGGGTCATCCAAGACGTAGACAGACCTGCCCAAAAGCCTCCAAAAACACTGACTCCTCAGAAGAAGGATTTTGGGTAGACCAACCACCTCTTTGCCTAAGGATCTCTAAGATGTCTTCAAAGGAGACATTATCTGGTTGCAGCAGACTCGGAGATCCTTCTGCCTTACAGAAGTCTGTATCCTCACTGAGGGACTCCATATGGGAGTCCGTGTGCTTCCTTTTGCATGCCTTCTTATGATGAACTTCCTCTGTTGGATGGTGAGGTGAGGTATCAGAAGAAGAGGGGGCTCCCTCTGGGGGAAGATCTCAGAGACTTCTTGGGGTGGGCTGACCGTGGACAGGCATGATGAGCTCAGTACTCAGATCCAATGGAGGGCAGCGGGGAGGATCAAAGATGAAAGAGGTTGGATCCCTATGAGAAGAGAAAGCCCTTTCCACAATCTGGAAAGCCAACTGACCCAGTGAACTCCCCCCATCTCTCTCACAGCTGAAGAAAAGAGGATGAGGACAACCCTAGATCTGTGGCCTCCAGACAGAATTGGACCAAGCTGTTGAGAGCCGAAGTGCCAAGGGGAAGGGACAGATCTGACAAAGTTGGAACCAAACCCCTACCCCCGGATCTGACGCTGACCTCTTGGATACAAGATCCACTCTGATCCAACAACACTGGAGCACAGCCGGTCAGGATAACTGTCGGAGTTGAGGAAGGGAACTTCCTCAGATCCAACATCGACTCTCTCGGTTATCTAGGATCCTGGGACTCCGAAACAGTTGGTTGGATAAGAAAAGGAGATTAGATAGCTTTGGCGGGAACGCTCACAGACCTGAAAGGGGGTGGAGCTGACAAAACCCCTACCGGAAGTTGAGTTTTGAGGAATCTCCGCATCATCCTGTCCATGTCCATATCCGAGAAACTCCTAGAGAACTTGGAGGAAGTAGCTGAAGCAGGCCTCAAGTGTCTCTTAAGGAGTTTGCAATAACTCTGTAGGTAAGGTTGGTGAAACAGTCCTGACCAAGTATGCTGGAGTTCCGCTCCTAGCTGGAGGTGTAAGGACCAGGGAAACCTGGAATAGAAATGACCTTTGTCGAATCTGAAAAGTGTTTTGGATCTGAAGTAGTAGAAGCTGGTCTCGGATCCAAGAGGATTGGATCCGAGGATTTCAAAACTTTTGCTGGTGATTCCGAGGAGGCCCTTGAGGTTTTAAAAGGACATTTCTTGGGATCCAAGGATCCAGGATGACTCTTACAGGGAGTTTGAGCCCCTGGTAAAGAGGAAGAAGAAGATGCAGGAAGACGCCCTTTCATGATTAACTTATTCCTGTGGCCTGCGATCGTTCTAGGGTTAAAACCCTCACAAATAAGACAGAAAGATAGCAAATGTTCTGGCCCTAGACAGTAAACACATTTTTCATGCATGTTTGTCTGTGGAATCTTATGTGCACAGGCAGAGCAGAGCTTAAAACCCAAAGGTTTGCCTGACATTTTGAATCCAACACTATAAAAATAAGTAGGTGATACAAAAAGAACAGATCGCTAACACTGTATATGCTGAGGTATGACTAAAGCAATTGGATCACAACAAGAGTTAAGCCACACTACAACAACAAGAACATTTTTGGAAAACAGTCTTAGCCAACAAGAACAAGTTAACTAACTATATAAAAGCCTCACACACTAAAAACTACTGCACAAGACCTAATAACTACATTTTTTTTAAAACCAGAAAGTCAGAAGACAGGCAAAGGTAGTGACAAGAACAGAGAAGGAAGGGAAGGGAAGGGAAGAAAAGAGTCTCTAGTGCCTGTGAAAGATTTACAGGGAGGGGATATAAGGTAATAATGGAGAAACTATTGAAAAAATAGCAAAATAGGGAACTGGAATGAAAAAAAACTTAGCTTCAAATGCTTGTACTCACTTGAGACAGAAATCTGTGTCTGTTTGCTCTGGCAGCAAACAAGATCTGAGGAAACTCTGGAGAGGGTTGAGAATTGTGGGTAGAGGGAAGAGTTCAAGACAAGGATCCAAGTCTGTAAAATGCGTCTGAGTTGGATCCGTAATCCAATAGTGAGGAAGAATGAAAAGGACAACATCACACCACATTCAGCTTCCCTGATGTGATACAGTCAGCTGCCCTATACAGTCATCAGCAAGTGTCACAGCTACATTCAGGTTCAATTATATGAATGTGTTTGCAGCCCCCTTTTCATATCCCAGAAGCACTACATGTGAATTTTTGTGAATATGACAGGAAGTATCTACTAGACTGAGTGATCATTTGTTTATTTATATTTGTTGACTAGATAGATCCCACTGACTGAGCCTGTGGTCCTTTACAGACAAGCTGTGGTAGTATTTATAATGACCAGAGACATTGTGGCCAATATATACGGAGAAACTGCTCTCCTCTACTAACATACACCTGAACTGCCTCCATGTGGGAAGATGTGACCTTAGTTTAATGTTATATTCAAACAGCTGCACTTTGGCAGTGCAGCAACCCCCTTATGCTGCACAACAGTGTCAATATTAATATAGGAATCCAAGCGTCTAATGTGGGACTAGAACCTACAGCTTTCTGATATAACTAGCAGGCAAAGGCGAATATATTAGCTGCTGAGACATTTTTTAGCATTAAACATAGAATAGGCATCTGACTCTTGTTACAGTGTGTTGTCTATTATTTATGGGTTGAAAATGTGGATGTGCGACATAACTTTTGTATTACATTACGGGAGGAAAGCTGTAAGTCATTCAAGCATGAGAAAGCTGTTTTAGATAGACAAGTCAGTGCTGTTAAGCATTATAAGTACAGTTCAAGTTGCCATTAGTTTCGCATGTGCAAAAATGTGCCCTTTATGTCAATTATAAGAAAACAGGCAATATTAATTTTAGCCGATCAGTACAGAAAAAAAATGAAGACACATTTTATGTGTAATCAGTGCCCCTCTAGTCTGTTTTAATTGTGTTTAGGGACAGCTGTGATACTGAAATAATACCAATGCGATATCTACTATCATATAACTCACAAGCTGCAATACCCACAAATTTCTAATATATAAAAAGGATAAAAAACAGCAGAATTCACAACATACAACTACTTAATGAGATAAAATACAAGTGTTCATGTAAAAATAATGCTTTCTCAAGCATTCATTGGTTCCTGCACATAACATTCTAGTTAAAGACATTGAGTCACATGATCAATGATGTAGGCGTGTAGATTGTAACACAGGTTTTAAAGAAAGTTTCATTAAGTCCAGGAAAGCTAACAGCATTTAATCTGGTTATTCATTCATATTCTATAAACTCTGACCTATTTGTTATATTTCCTCTTCTAATAAATTTCTCAACTATTTGCAAGACACTAAATTTAAAAACATGTGATTCATCCAGTTGTGCAATATGCTTCACTATAGGTTTTGTTAAATTATCTTCTTAATATCATAAAAATTATATGTGACACGATCACTAACTCATCTGTTGGTTTACCAACGTAAAATGCAAAAATGGATTAAACAGATGTTTTTATATTTGCTAGAGTGTTCTTCGGTTAAGTACTTTGATCTCTGAATTTCTAGTATTGAATTACTTTATTTCTTTTATTTATACTGCACTACTGTGATACTGCTGTGCATAAACAACTTTCTTTTTGATAACGGTTTAAAAAAACAGGTGTAGTACAGTTCAGATCAGTATACTCACCAATCTTTAATGAAACATTGATTCAAATATTTAAACTTGTCATACTGTCATTTTAGAGGTATTAGCACACAACAACCAAAGTGCCTGCCTTTATGTGGAACATTAAATCACTGCTGCAGTAGACTAAGCTCTGTGGGTTATACTCTGCCATGGATATGACCACTAGATAGCTTTCAAAGCTTCGAGGCACTTTCCACAGGTCCTAATAGCTGTGGGGTATAAAAGCTGTGGTTAGGTGGCCAAAGCTTCAGCGCTTTCTTGCCGCCGAATTGCACTCTCCTTGCAGATTTCATGGAAATGACACTTGGCTAATGCTCCTTCAAGGCTGAGCAGGTAAGTTCTCATGTGGGAGAACGTTCCACTACTTCATTTTTCTGAGGAAAATTTTGTTTTTTCTTTAGATAATTATATTCTATGTTAGGAAATGTTTTTATGGACAATCACTGGATGTCAGAGGTGTTTTCCTTGGTGAATGCTTCTATGAAAAACCTGTGTTAAAATTAGTTCAATGTACTAATGGCTATATTTTTATGTAGAAAACTACTCTCATGGACTGGATGTTGTAGTTTTGGGGGTTGTCACTGAAAATTTTGCCGCAAGATTTTCATTTTCTTGTCAGGAGGTTTACCATCTCTCTCAGGCTGTGTTACCTGTTTACCAAGCTCCTTTTCCAATCAACCATGGAGCAATTGTCTGGCTCTTCAGCTATTCCCTCCACTGTCCACAAGAAGAAGAAGAAGATTTCTTGGGAGTCTTCGGGTATCAAGCTAGTTTCCCCACTGCCTCAGTCACCGACGGGTGACTCCACTATGGTCAGTCCTGGGTCCTCAGATTGCTCTTTGTTGTCTCTCGGTCCTGCTGTTGTAGCTCCTCAGAAAGCCAGTAAGGGCTGGGAATGAGACATATCCTTTGTAGATGTTCGGTTGTTCTCTTTGGGTAAGGAAAACCACTCTTGCCAGTCTCGAAGGGACAGAACAGAGTCTTACCACATAGCTGGGCTATGGTGCTTGATTCCTGGGTAAGTGCACCTACCTTGAGTCTTCTTTTTCCAGGGGATCCCCCTAGAGAAAGAAAACCAAAAGCTAAGCATCTGACTTCCCCCGTGTCTTTCACTATAGATATGGAATACTTATTGAGCTTTGCTAAAGGTTTATTTCAAGCCTTTAATGTTTTAAATCCTGCTTCTTTGCTGAATTCTAATACAAAAAGAAAAAAATAATTCCCTCTATTTCTGACACTGATTCCAGGTCGCAAGTGAAGGGACTGGAAGGGGAGTGTTTTTCTTCAGTGACTTCTCATCAAGCTGAAGATTCTGATTCTGATGAAAGTGTACCTTCAGATTTCCTTTCAGGAGAGTTATCATTCTGTAAAACTATAACAAACATGATATAAATGTTTCAATGGGAAAAGAATGAAATCCCAGTCTCTTAGCAGGAATATTATGATTTGCTCCAGCTGGATTTTCCTCAGCCTACAATTATTCCAACAGTTTTGCCAGCACTAGAGAATGTTTTCTTAACAGCTTACAGTTTATCTGACAGCCAACCTTCTGATAGGTTATACAAAGTACCTTAGACACATAAATATCTGTTTTTGTTAAATCCCAAATCAGATGCTACAGTTATCTCTTTATAAAACCCATCTACTACGAAACATGTCACTGTTAAACTGCCTTCTTCTGACGTTAAACTACCTTTAAATTTTTTAATTACTTCTGCTTTTCAAGTAACTAAATATTACTTAAAGTATGCTTATTATTTTGCTGATGCTGTATCCAGAGCTGCTGTTAGTGGAACATTTATAAAAAGATTTGTTTGGCTACATGGTCAAAACTTACTAGAAAATATTAAATTGAAATTTTAAATTCTCCCCTTGACAAAAATGTTTTTGTTTGGCCGTTTTGCTCCAGGGGTCTGTAAAAGATTTGATGAAAGAGGAAAGCTGATTGAAGAGACTGTCCAAATCTTTCTACCCTCCTTTTCTAAGTGCCAAAACTATTTTTCCAATTCAGAAGCCTTTGATAAGAGACAAAATACGCACTCCCTATAAGCTTCAAATAAACAGAATTATAAAAAACAGAGTCGAAGAGGATCAAGAAAGAAAATGGAGCCTCTCAGAATCAAGGGCAGTCCAAACAGTCAGAATAACTACTTATCCTTGCAAGTCCCTCCCTGGCAATCCTTTAAATCTGTCCCTCAGTTTAGGTATACATCTTCCTTAGTGGCATCAGACTATCTCAGACAAATAGGTTCTGAATATAATTTATCAAGGGTACAGATAGTAGTAGGAGTCTCTTCTTCCTTTTAGGAGAATATTCCTCATCTAGTAATCCAGACACCCCCATTTCCTCAAGTTATAGGTTCATAGGTTCATAGGTTCATACTAGGCTATCTGCCCGAGGGCATTTACAAGCCTAGCCCATCGTTTTGTGGCTTACGCCACCCCTTTAGTATGGGGAACTATACCCATTATTTTGCTGTGCCTCTGTCGAGCAGTGACACTGAGGTAATCCCTGGGGTATATTTGCGATCTCCCATCCATTGGTCAAGATTTCTCTTGAACAAGGCCAGCGAGGTGCTCTGCCTCACATATACCGGGATTTTGTTCCACAGCATAGGGAGTCTTTGGGTGATGAATCTATCCCTCCAGCACGTCCTATTAATAGCCGTGTCGAGGTTTAAGTCTCCCGCCCTTGTGGCTATGATGGATCTAGATTTTTTGAGGTGAAGCATATTCATCAAATCTGGGTTTGACATGGCCTTGTATGTTAGGCAAAGGTCACCTCTGAGCAAGCGGTGGCGACTGAATAGAGCTGGAGTTCTTTCAGTCGGGCAGCATAGGACAGATTTTTGAGACCCTGTATCCTTTTGGTGAGGAACTTTGTGGCCTCTCCAGCTGCTGCAAGTGTCGGGTCAGATACATTCCGAATGGGGCATTGTACTCAATCATTGGTCTGATGAGTGATGAGTAAAGGGAGACTATGACCTCCCTTGATCTAGATGAGAATCCCTTCATGATAAGGTGGGCAATGTAGAAGGTCTTCCTAACTACTTTAGCTACATGGGTGTCGAATGACAGACTACTATCAACCTGGGACCCCAGGTCCCTGATAACTTCTTCTGTGCTCAGTGGATTGCCACTTATTTGGTAGCTAGGGGTAACCTTGTTTTTCCCGAAGGGTATGACTATGCATTTTTTGGCATTCAGCTTTAGGCCGTGGCTCTGGCACCAGTTATCCGTTTCTGTGAGACCCTTCTGAAGGATATCTGTGTCAGATGTATTTTCTATTATGGCGCCCAGTTTGCAGTCATCTGCAAACTTTGTCAGCCATAACCCTCCTCTGTTTGCTTGTACTTCAGAAAAGTAGATGTCAAACAAGAGTGGGCCCAGGACTGAGCCCTGTGGGACACCACTTGTGACAGGCTTTGAGTCTGACATGGCGCCAGCAACTCTGACCCTGTGGGTTCTGTCACTCAGCCAGTTTGCAACCCATCTTGTAATGTATGGGTTAACATTTAGGCTGATGAGTTTTTCAATGATACCCGAGTGGGGTATTGTATCAAAGGCCTTAGCCAGATCGAGGTAGGCTGTATGGACAGCCTTTCCCTCATCAATGGCTTTGGTGACTGTTTCGAAAAAGTCAACCAAGTTTAAAAGGCATGATCTGCCTTTGACAAAGCCAAACTGGGTTGGATCCAAAGTCTGCAAATTCCCTATGTCTTTATTTATGAGGTCCATTATGATCCTCTCCATGGCTTTGCAGATAAGGCTTGTCAAGCTAATGGGCCGGTAATTTCCAGGGTCGGTGGAGGCACCGCCTTTGTGAAGTGGGACCACAGTTGCAATGCGCCACTCCCTGGGTACGTATCCAGAGGTAAGACTTTGATTAAACAGCTGTCCTAGCTGTGGGTTTAATTCCTCATTGAGTTCGTGGAGCACACAGCCGGGGACACCATCAGGTCCCATGGATGCTGTGTTTTTTGCTTTGGAGAGAGCAGTTCTCACTTGGGCATTGGAGATGTTTGGGGGGCTGCAATCGTTTGGTATAGATATCTCTCCTTGTGGGGGGGAGTTTGCACTGAACCTGTCAGCCAGTATGTTGGCAATGTCTGTAGGATCAGTAATCTTCACATCATTTTGAACTAGTTCTGAGCATATCTGGGAGTTTCCTCCCAGGTTTCTAACATAGCTAAAGAAGGCCTTATGATTGTCTTTTGAGTCTTTAGCTATTTTTCTCTCGAAATTTGCTTTGGATGATTTTATGAGAGCTCTTAGTTTTTTACTTATAGTGATCAAGGGTGTCTTACCTTTTAAGGATTTTGCTCTATCTTGTAGTAGCTTCCTCCTTTTGTTGTAGAGTTTGTTTATGGCTGGGGTCCACCAGACTGGACGCTTACCTTTGGTACAAAGAGTCTTTGTTTTGCTTGGGATTGCCTTATCCATGCAGTCCTGCAGGTGCTGGTAGAAGGCATTTGTAAGTGATTCAGCGGCTTGAGTACTGTTTTCCGCCGGCTCGGGGGCCTTAAAGGAGACCACACTAGTCTTTAGAAGTGTGAGGTCAGCTTTCGAGAAGTTCTTTACTGTGGTCTTTTTTATTTCAGGTGGGGGTGGAATGAGGACCTCCAGCGAGATTAGTTTGTGATCTGATCTCACCAGTGAGGGGTATACTTCCGGTGTTGAACATTGTGCTCCCATGTTCGTGATGATGAGATCAAGTATGTTATCTCCTCTTGTGGGGATGGTGACTAGTTGTTCCATGGCATTTGAGTATATGAATTCCAGGAACTTTTGGGCTAGGGTGTTTGGGCTTGAGTAGTGTTCCCAGTCTATATTAGGGTAATTGAAGTCACCTAGTATGATGGTGTTTGGTGATACATTTATCCCCTCTAGTGTTTTCAGGAAGGCCATGTGAGGTTCCTGAGTTTGTGAGGGTGGCCTGTAACATGCTACAATTTGCAGAGCAGTCTTGCCTATGGTTAATTGCACCTGGATGGTCTCCGATGCATCGTGCGTTGCCACCAGTCTTGAGGTGTGGGTGTCCTTGATGAATATGGATACCCCCTCCTTTCTTAGTATTGTCCGGATTTTGGGGCGGAGCATGATATGAGGTAAAACCTGATAGTGCTGGGGTGCTCTCAGGAGCCTTGAACCAGGTTTCTGTCACAGCACAGACATCGATGTTCTCCATACTGAGAAGGGCTTGAGTGCGTGCATTTTGAGATTTAGACTTCTGGCATTGAGCAGCATTACCCTTAGTTTTTCCTTTTTGTGTTCTAGGGTGGTAGGTTTAGAATTTGAGCCTTGCCTAAAAAGGCACTATGGGGTGGCAAGAGCCTTTGCCAATATCTGGAATCCCAGGGTGACAGGTGCAAGCCGTCCCTTGCGAAGCAGCGTGGCTTGTCCAGCATGTCATCCCAGGCAGACAGACACTGGATCCCCTTTGAATGACACCAGTACTTAAGCCAATTGTTAAAGCTGATCATCTTATCTCTGTATTGTGGCATCATTCTTGGTGAAGGTAGGATACTGCTCAAGGTCAGGGTCATACCTGCCTGGGCTACATAATCAGAGAGCTCCTCAATGTCTCTTTTCATGTAGTCCAAGGAGGTCCTTCTCAGGTCGTTTACACCAGCGTGGACAATGACTGAGTCGTATTTGTACCTGCTGTTGAGAGACCTGAGTGCTTGCGTTATGTGGCGGATTCTAGCGCCCGACAGGCAGCTTACTGTGACCTTCTCCTTACTCAGTCTGGTGGCGGGACGTCAGTGTGTCTGACTATGGAGTCACCAATGACTAGTGTGTCTGGCATTGTGTTTGGCCTTAAGGGCTGTGACTGTTTGACACTCTGACTGTGAGGTCTATGTGTTGCAGGTGTTGTGTTCTGAGGTGGTGGTTGTTTGGGTGTCTGCTTTGGTGGCCTCTGCTGTTTTGGTAGATTTTTGATCAGAGCCTCGAGTATGTCTTTGTGTGTTTATGTGTATGATTTGAGGTTGTGGTGGTACTATGTGAGACTGGGTCTATAGTGTGTGTGGTAACCTTCTCCTCCTGACTGGACTTGCCAGTCCTATGTTGAGAGAGCTCAGCCTCCAGTTTGGCCGTATAGTTGCATCTCTCGCATGTATTTGTGTTTTGTGGGAGGAGGAGAGGGTTGTCTGTGTACATGAGGCAATTGTAACATTGCCTCAATATTCCCAGGTTCACCAGCTGAGCAGGAGAGGACACTAGTAACTGATCCTCGACATGCTAGAAGGAATAGACAAAAACTTTAAAAAGATTCGGGGAGGTGGGTGACCGAGAAATGGGGGTTTGCCTGTTGGGGTACTATCTATGACAAGAGTGCCGTATCAAGGTAATAAGTACTGTAGGAGCAAGTGCTAGGTTTAACAGATAGAGAATAGTCTACTTGGAGTCAAGTAGAGATGATCCTTTTAGTTCTAGGATACGCTGATTAGATCAGTAGTATAGCTCAAGGAAGGTAGTTTTAAGGGAAAATTTGAAGAGTGGACTTTAGGTAGCCCGAATAGTTTAAACCTGCTTAACCGGCGCTGCCCTAGTGTGCAACAGTGGCAGCTCCGCGCTAAATCGCGCTAAAACGCGCTTTATAGCAGGGGGCTGGAAAAGACAGGAAATGACCCAAAATGGCCAATAGACTACAAGTTACTGCCTTAAACCACTCCTCTAAGGACAAACAGGCAGCTCAGTACTCCCCACTCTCACTGGTGAGTAAAGAAACTTCCCCCTGACCAAACAAGGAAAATGGAGAAACACAGGAACCAAGACAAAGCCCAGGGATCAGCAAAATCTGGTCTCTGGAACACTAGTTAGAAAAGTATGGAAAAACAAGGATATTTTTTTGTTTTTTTTCAAGTTTTTTTACAGAAAAGCAGAAAACACAATAAATGCTATGATTTTCGACTAAATGCTATCAAAGGCTAGTACACTTGAGTGTATTAGCCTGTAGTTTAACTTTTAGGCAAAACTTAAACTAGCAAGTGCAGTAAACAGTTTTAGCTTATAAACACAGTAAAAACAGTGCAGACTTTGATAAAACAAGCAGAAACAGTGGTCGAAAGGCACAAAGTCGAAAAAGCCAAGAAAAATACTTAAAATCTGGAAAGGTAGTCTTTTCTGGTCTCTGCTGCTAGAGGAACACTGCTGGCCACCACGAGGAGCTGTGCTGAGTTCTCAATAGCTGGAAAAGCCCGCCAAACGCGCTTTATAGCAGGGGGCTGGAAAAGACAGGAAATGACCCAAAATGGCCAATAGACTACAAGTTACTGCCTTAAACCACTCCTCTAAGGACAAACAGGCAGCTCAGTACTCCCCACTCTCACTGGTGAGTAAAGAAACTTCCCCCTGACCAAACAAGGAAAATGGAGAAACACAGGAACCAAGACAAAGCCCAGGGATCAGCAAAATCTGGTCTCTGGAACACTAGTTAGAAAAGTATGGAAAAACAAGGATATTTTTTTGTTTTTTTCAAGTTTTTTTACAGAAAAGCAGAAAACACAATAAATGCTATGATTTTCGATTAAATGCTATCAAAGGCTAGTACACTTGAGTGTATTAGCCTGTAGTTTAACTTTTAGGCAAAACTTAAACTAGCAAGTGCAGTAAACAGTTTTAGCTTATAAACACAGTAAAAACAGTGCAGACTTTGATAAAACAAGCAGAAACAGTGGTCGAAAGGCACAAAAAGTCGAAAAAGCCAAGAAAAATACTTAAAATCTGGAAAGGTAGTCTTTTCTGGTCTCTGCTGCTAGAGGAACACTGCTGGCCACCACGAGGAGCTGTGCTGAGTTCTCAATAGCTGGAAAAGCCCGCCAAAACGAGCTTTATAGCAGGGGGCTGGAAAAGACAGGAAATGACCCAAAATGGCCAATAGACTACAAGTTACTGCCTTAAACCACTCCTCTAAGGACAAACAGGCAGCTCAGTACTCCCCACTCTCACTGGTGAGTAAAGAAACTTCAACCTGACCAAACAAGGAAAATGGAGAAACACAGGAACCAAGACAAAGCCCAGGGATCAGCAAAATCTGGTCTCTGGAACACTAGTTAGAAAAGTATGGAAAAACAAGGATATTTTTTTGTTTTTTTTCAAGTTTTTTTACAGAAAAGCAGAAAACACAATAAATGCTATGATTTTCGACTAAATGCTATCAAAGGCTAGTACACTTGAGTGTATTAGCCTGTAGTTTAACTTTTAGGCAAAACTTAAACTAGCAAGTGCAGTAAACAGTTTTAGCTTATAAACACAGTAAAAACAGTGCAGACTTTGATAAAACAAGCAGAAACAGTGGTCGAAAGGCACAAAAAGTCGAAAAAGCCAAGAAAAATACTTAAAATCTGGAAAGGTAGTCTTTTCTGGTCTCTGCTGCTAGAGGAACACTGCTGGCCACCACGAGGAGCTGTGCTGAGTTCTCAATAGCTGGAAAAGCCCGCCAAAACGCGCTTTATAGCAGGGGGCTGGAAAAGACAGGAAATGACCCAAAATGGCCAATAGACTACAAGTTACTGCCTTAAACCACTCCTCTAAGGACAAACAGGCAGCTCAGTACTCCCCACTCTCACTGGTGAGTAAAGAAACTTCCCCCTGACCAAACAAGGAAAATGGAGAAACACAGGAACCAAGACAAAGCCCAGGGATCAGCAAAATCTGGTCTCTGGAACACTAGTTAGAAAAGTATGGAAAAACAAGGATATTTTTTTTGTTTTTTTCAAGTTTTTTTACAGAAAAGCAGAAAACACAATAAATGCTATGATTTTCGATTAAATGCTATCAAAGGCTAGTACACTTGAGTGTATTAGCCTGTAGTTTAACTTTTAGGCAAAACTTAAACTAGCAAGTGCAGTAAACAGTTTTAGCTTATAAACACAGTAAAAACAGTGCAGACTTTGATAAAACAAGCAGAAACAGTGGTCGAAAGGCACAAAAAGTCGAAAAAGCCAAGAAAAATACTTAAAATCTGGAAAGGTAGTCTTTTCTGGTCTCTGCTGCTAGAGGAACACTGCTGGCCACCACGAGGAGCTGTGCTGAGTTCTCAATAGCTGGAAAAGCCCGCCAAAGCGCTTTATAGCAGGGGCTGGAAAAGACAGGAAATGACCCAAAATGGCCAATAGACTACAAGTTACTGCCTTAAACCACTCCTCTAAGGACAAACAGGCAGCTCAGTACTCCCCACTCTCACTGGTGAGTAAAGAAACTTCCCCCTGACCAAACAAGGAAAATGGAGAAACACAGGAACCAAGACAAAGCCCAGGGATCAGCAAAATCTGGTCTCTGGAACACTAGTTAGAAAAGTATGGAAAAACAAGGATATTTTTTTGTTTTTTTTCAAGTTTTTTTACAGAAAAGCAGAAAACACAATAAATGCTATGCTTTTCGATTAAATGCTATCAAAGGCTAGTACACTTGAGTGTATTAGCCTGTAGTTTAACTTTTAGGCAAAACTTAAACTAGCAAGTGCAGTAAACAGTTTTAGCTTATAAACACAGTAAAAACAGTGCAGACTTTGATAAAACAAGCAGAAACAGTGGTCGAAAGGCACAAAAAGTCGAAAAAGCCAAGAAAAATACTTAAAATCTGGAAAGGTAGTCTTTTCTGGTCTCTGCTGCTAGAGGAACACTGCTGGCCACCACGAGGAGCTGTGCTGAGTTCTCAATAGCTGGAAAAGCCCGCCAAAACGCGCTTTATAGCAGGGGCTGGAAAAGACAGGAAATGACCCAAAATGGCCAATAGACTACAAGTTACTGCCTTAAACCACTCCTCTAAGGACAAACAGGCAGCTCAGTACTCCCCACTCTCACTGGTGAGTAAAGAAACTTCCCCCTGACCAAACAAGGAAAATGGAGAAACACAGGAACCAAGACAAAGCCCAGGGATCAGCAAAATCTGGTCTCTGGAACACTAGTTAGAAAAGTATGGAAAAACAAGGATATTTTTTGTTTTTCAAGTTTTTTTACAGAAAAGCAGAAAACACAATAAATGCTATGATTTTCGATTAAATGCTATCAAAGGCTAGTACACTTGAGTGTATTAGCCTGTAGTTTAACTTTAGGCAAAACTTAAACTAGCAAGTGCAGTAAACAGTTTTAGCTTATAAACACAGTAAAAACAGTGCAGTCTTTGATAAAACAAGCAGAAACAGTGGTCGGAAGGCACAAAAAGTCGAAAAAGCCAAGAAAAATACTTAAAATCTGGAAAGGTAGTCTTTTCTGGTCTCTGCTGCTAGAGGAACACTGCTGGCCACCACGAGGAGCTGTGCTGAGTTCTCAATAGCTGGAAAAGCCCGCCAAAACGCGCTTTATAGCAGGGGCTGGAAAAGACAGGAAATGACCCAAAATGGCCAATAGACTACAAGTTACTGCCTTAAACCACTCCTCTAAGGACAAACAGGCAGCTCAGTACTCCCCACTCTCACTGGTGAGTAAAGAAACTTCCCCTGACCAAACAAGGAAAATGGAGAAACACAGGAACCAAGACAAAGCCCAGGGATCAGCAAAATCTGGTCTCTGGAACACTAGTTAGAAAAGTATGGAAAAACAAGGATATTTTTTTGTTTTTTCAAGTTTTACAGAAAAGCAGAAAACACAATAAATGCTATGATTTTCGATTAAATGCTATCAAAGGCTAGTACACTTGAGTGTATTAGCCTGTAGTTTAACTTTTAGGCAAAACTTAAACTAGCAAGTGCAGTAAACAGTTTTAGCTTATAAACACAGTAAAAACAGTGCAGACTTTGATAAAACAAGCAGAAACAGTGGTCGAAAGGCACAAAAAGTCGAAAAAGCCAAGAAAAATACTTAAAATCTGGAAAGGTAGTCTTTTCTGGTCTCTGCTGCTAGAGGAACACTGCTGGCCACCACGAGGAGCTGTGCTGAGTTCTCAATAGCTGGAAAAGCCCGCCAAAGCAGCTTTATAGCAGGGGCTGGAAAAGACAGGAAATTACCCAAAATGGCCAATAGACTACAAGTTACTGCCTTAAACCACTCCTCTAAGGACAAACAGGCAGCTCAGTACTCCCCACTCTCACTGGTGAGTAAAGAAACTTCCCCCTGACCAAACAAGGAAAATGGAGAAACACAGGAACCAAGACAAAGCCCAGGGATCAGCAAAATCTGGTCTCTGGAACACTAGTTAGAAAAGTATGGAAAAACAAGGATATTTTTTGTTTTTCAAGTTTTACAGAAAAGCAGAAAACACAATAAATGCTATGATTTTCGATTAAATGCTATCAAAGGCTAGTACACTTGAGTGTATTAGCCTGTAGTTTAACTTTTAGGCAAAACTTAAACTAGCAAGTGCAGTAAACAGTTTTAGCTTATAAACACAGTAAAAACAGTGCAGACTTTGATAAAACAAGCAGAAACAGTGGTCGAAAGGCACAAAAAGTCGAAAAAGCCAAGAAAAATACTTAAAATCTGGAAAGGTAGTCTTTTCTGGTCTCTGCTGCTAGAGGAACACTGCTGGCCACCACGAGGAGCTGTGCTGAGTTCTCAAATGTTGTTGCTGAAGGTCAAAGAACTAGTGCCCTCAGATCAGAAGAAAAAGGGATTTTATTCAAAGATCTTTCTGGTGCCAAAGAAAGAAGAAACCTAGACACCTGTCCTAGACCTTTCCTTTCTCAGTCATTGTGTCAAAGTCCCAGAGTTCAAGATGTTATCCCTCCAAACTCTATTACCTCTTATTCTTCCCCTTCAATTTTTTTGGTAACACTGGATGTAAAAGAAGCATATAATAAAATACTAATTTACAGAGACATCAGATGTTTTTAAGACTTTCTGTATCTGGCTTACATTATCAGTTAGGTGTCTTACCCTTTGGTCGATTTAATACACCAAGAGTAGCTACAAAGTGTCTGGTACCAGTAATTGCCTACTGACGAATTAAAGGCATTCACATCTTTCCTTATTTTGTTGATTATATTGTATTTGCAGACATGTTTACCAATTGTCTAGATTCTCTGACTTGAATCAAAGAACTCCTGATGAACTTAAAAAAAAATCTCTCTCATTCCTTCCCACAGAATTGTGTTTTCTGGGATATCTTTTGGATGAGCGGCACAATGGTGCAGCGGTTAGCGTAGATGTCTCATAGCAAGAGGCTCTCCGGATCGATTCTCGGCTGGGATGCCTTCTATGTGGATTCTGCATCTCCTTCCTTTGTTCACGTGGGTTTCCTCTGAGTGCTCTGGTTTCCTCTCACATTCCAAAGACATGCAGTAGGTGGGTTGGACACTCTAAATTGGCCCTAGCTGTGAGTGTGCATGATAGTGTGTGGCATGGATGAACTGCAGTGGCAGGGCTAGCCACCCAGCATTGTAACCCTTGGCTCTAGATGACTGAAGTGACACCCTGACCCCATGTGTAAAAATGGCAAAAGAGGCTGAGCATGGATGGATGGATATCCCAAAGAATGGCTTTCCTTCCTCCAGACAAGGTAGAACTGTACACAGAGATATTCCTGATCTTTTCCAGACAGTCTCTGGCACAGGCTAGGGAATATCTCAGGATCCTGGGTTTCATGGTCTCCATGATTATTAAGATTCCCTTGGCCAGACTTTACATAAGGAAAATTCAGTGGTACCTCAGTTCAGTCTGGTCCCAACATCAGTACCCTCTAACCTTTTAGATTTCAGTGCTGGAATTAGTAAGAAGGGGATTATTGTGGTGGGTAGACCAGCGGCCCCTCAGTCCAGGTCTCCCCTTCTTTCTTCCTCCTCTCCTCAGTCTGTCCCAACAAATGAATTAGACTTTGCTTGGGAGGCTGTTTCAAAGGATGTAAAAGTGCAAGGCCAATAGACAAAAGCACAAATATTCAGGAGATTATGGCAGTAATAAATACTCTAAAAGCATTAAATCATCACTGGTCTTCAGGACTTCTGCAAATAATCAGACAAAACCGCAATGAGTGGTATATAAACAAACATGGGGTTCCAGAACTTCCTCCCTTTGCAGACTTGCCATAATAGCCTGGAAGGTAGCATTTCAGCTCAATCTGTCTCTTCAGGCTTTATAGATTCTGACACAGCATATCATTATTGCAGACAAACTGAACAGGACCAGGATAGACCCTCATGAATGGAAACTTCACTGGAGGATTTCAGGAATTGATTCAACTGTGGGAACACCTCAGATATGTTTGACTTCTTTTACAACAGCTAGAAAAACTCTGCTCCAGGATTCCTTGGAAACAGCCTAGAAGACAGGTGCCTTCTCATTACTATGGATGGGAATATTTCAGTATGATTTTCCACCTTTCCCATTGATTTCTGTAACTGTTCTACAGATCCAGAAGGACTCCCAAAAGACAGTGGTGGTGACTCCCTTTTGGGCCACTCAGCATGGGTTCTCTCTTTTTTTTTTTAAATGGCCAAATTACTACAGGCTTCACCACAGGGTGGGTTTACTCACACAAGACAAGGATTGTTATATTCACCCCAAACTTAAAATTCTTCAACTGACTGCCAAGATCAGTGATGGCGAACCTATGACAAGAGTGTTAAAGGTGACACATACCACAATGTTTTAGGTGACACTTCAGCTATCACCAATACCCAAGTTACGAAAGACACTGCTTTTGCATTCGTTGCTGATGTGAAGTGCACTGAATTATTTTGTGCCAGGAGCTTTTTTTTATTTGCAGTTTGTTAACTGGGAAAGTCCATTGGGCCAAAATGAGCCCGTTTTCAATGGAGGCCTGGGGAGAAAAGCTCCATATACAATTATTCAAAGCTAATATCAACAAAGTTAACAAGTACAATACAGTTTTCAAAAACTACTAAAATACAGTAATATAGAAGACGGAATAATAACATTTGAGCAAGGTGTTGTAACAAAGCATTGAATGAAATTAAAGCACAAGTATTTTGGAGTACATAAGTATAATTTGGAGTGCAGGGCATTTATGCACTCAAAGTTTCATGATGTGAGAGGGAGGAAGAACTAGAGGAGGAGAGTAGAACAGTGAAAGGTGAATAGGGTGAGTTATGAGAAAGGAAAGAAGTGAGAGGGAGTGGAAACGAAATGAAGGGAGTCACTAGGGTGAGTTTTGAGAAAGGAGGAAAAAAAAGGATGGGGGAGCAGAAATGATATAGAGGGAGTCAGGTGGGGTGAGAGCATGAGCATTCCCAGTGAGAAGAAAGATGGGAATGGAGCATGGTCTTGAAGGCGGAGTGGTTTTGGTTGATTTGAATGTGGGGGAGTGAATTCCATAGATGTGTGAGGGAGAAAGACATGAGAAATAGCCCAGGTGCACATGAGGGTTTATACACTTTGAGGAGGTTCTGGTTACTGGACCTGAGTAGTCTGTCAGGATGATGCAAGGTGAGTATAGAGGAGAGGGAAGGGCAGTTAGAGGGTTTGAAAATCAGGTTGTGAGCAGTTAACAGTTGAATGTAAGAGAGATAGTGGGGGTGTTCCAGCTAGTTCAAGGAGTGGAGTGAATCACAATGGTGGGAGAAGGATTTGGTCCCAGTATAGCAGGATAACAGTTTTGACTTTAGGGAGGATTTAAGGCTGATGAGGAAAGGGGCTCCATGTAAGAGAGAGGGAATGAGGTAAGAAATACAGAGTATATGTTTGGATGAGACAGTGAGATAACGGCTGTGACGATACAGCATTCTGAGCTTTGGTGTGTTTTCTTAATACTAGTTTGTATATGAATGTCAAACTTTAAATGTTTATCAATGATAACACCTGGAAGTTTTGCATGGGAGACTATTTCAATGGAAATCTTATTCTGACTAACTATGGAGAAGGATTTTTTATCGATAGAGGTGTTTTTAGATGGGGTAAATATTTTGGTTTTGGATGCATTGAGAGCAAGATGATTATTCAGCATCCAAGACTCGGTACAAGAGAAGGCACCTTGTGTTAGTTGCATGAGTTTGGGGAGAGATTGAGCATAGCAAATTATAGTGGAATCATCCACATATTGGACAAGTTTGGTATTAGGAATGCACTGATAAAAATTATTAATGAAGGTGTTAAAAAGTATGGGACCCAGTATTGTGCCTTGTGGAACTCCTGCTGGAGTGTGAAGGAAGGAAGAGGCACTATTGTTCCACTTGAAGACTTGCTGTCTATTGGAAAGGTCACTGGAAAACCAGTTAATAGAGGAGGGGGAGAGATTGAGAAAGGAGAGTTTGGACAAGAGAAGGTTGTGGGAAACAGTATCGAAGGCCTTTGATAAGTCTAGGAGAAGGTTAAATATAATGTTGTCAGAGTCTTAGGTGCGGCTGATGATGTCAAGGAAGGAGAGAAGGGCAGTGGTAGGCACGCCAAACCCAAAAGATTCACCATCATTGGCCTAGATGACAGAGTTTTAATATTTTTTAGACATCATTTTTCTGAGGATTTGTAGCAGGTACTTAAGTAGACCAAAAAACTGCTACTAGGAAATCATATATAAGAAAGTAGACAAGATTTTCCAGTTGGTGTCAGACTAAAAAACAGGAACCTTTTTAGGCCTGGATTCCTCTGGTTGTCGAATATTTGTGTAAGTTATTATGATCTAGTCTTTCTTCTTTCATAATTCATATTTTCGCCCTCTCTTCTTGTCTGCCCTTAGATCTCCCTTTCTGCCAAACCTCAAGTCAAACCGTTTTTGAAATCTGCCCACCTAAAAACAGGCAGCTTCCCTTTGAGATGTTAATTTGAGCTTGAAAAAATGACACTTCTTCCTTTTGGACCAGCTCATAAGGCTGATTTGAGGTTATTAACTTGGAAAATCATTTTTCTGATGTCTGCATGAAGGGTATCTGAGTTAAAAGCCCTTATGATGAAGCAACCCTAAAAAATTATTTTGTAAAGACAGGGTATGTTTGAGAACAAATACTTCATTTATTCCAAAAGTGGCTTGAGTTTACATTGAGTCAAACTACTAATCTTTCCAGAATCTAAAAACAAGGGAGAAAAAATCTTACATACTCAGAATGTCGACATGCAGCTTAGACACTTCTTGGACCTAACAAAATCCTTCTGCAAGGCCAATCATCTATTTGTTTCCTACGAAGGTAAGAAAAATAAACAACTGGTGTCAAAGCAGACAATTTCTAGATGGTTGCCTCATACTATTTCTTTCTCTGTTCTCATAATAACAAGTCACTTCCAGAGTGAGGGCTCAGTCTACCAAGGCTTTCATTTCTTCTGTGGCTCTTTGGAAAGGGGTGGACTTTGGAAGCATTCTAGAGACATTAACTTGGTCCTCTACACATACTTTTAAAAAGCATTACAAATTGGGTTCTTTTTCCAAGTCCAGAACTGCTTTTACTAGGACCATTGACCAGAAGCTCTTGAATTCTCACATTCCTTCATCCTCATTATAATTCTAACCTCTGCTATATTACTCAGGCAGCTTTGGCTACTGCAACAGTAATCTAATATTGAACATAGTCCAGTCATGTTAGTAAACTTACCATAACAGTAGATGTTCAAACAGATCACTGTTGCAGTAGCTGTTCTCTCCCTCTATCCCTCTTTCTTCTGTGTTAAGTGCATTATCTGGGTGTGGATGTATATATTATTAGTGTGTGTTTGTGTGTGCGTGTACATATATATATATATATATATATATATATATATATATATATCTATATGAGAGATACATGTGCATATATGTGTGTGTGTTTATTTTTTCCGTTCCTGCCATTTATCTATTTTCAGGGCTATAGCCTTCTTTCTTAAGGCAAGAAACCTCTAAAGTTTGTCAGCCTAACCACTACTTCTTTGCGACTTTCCTCATGCCCCACAGAGGTTAGGGAATGTGGAAGGTGCCCTTAAGCTTTGCAGACAGGTTGGTGGTCATAACCTTAGCAGGATATAACTTATACAACTATTCTCACCCCCACTCTACTACTCCGGCATCCTCCTTTCACAGCCACCTGCCTTTTTACTTACTCCCCCTCCTCATCCTGTCCACTTCCCTCTTCTACTAACCCTCATTCCTACCATTGCTCTCTCCTGTCAACTGCCTTCTCTTCCTGAACCTTACAGACCTACCACTGAACCAGGTGAGATATTCAGGTACTCTCGCAGCCTACCTTAATATCATACCACCACTTATATCTGCAACAATATCCACCGACTTTGCTGATTGCTGCAACAGGACTCATATAGCCTATCGCTCAGCTATTACACCTCCCAAACATATGAAAAGTTTGAGTACCTAATCTCTAATTAATTCCTATATCTGCTTTGCACCCACTGCATGAAGTGTCCTATATAAATTTTGCTAGCTGAAAACTACTCATATGGAATGTTCTCATGTATATACCCTGTATTGCTTGTATAATATCTTTGATTTGAGAATGATTACTTATGTACTATTTTTTATAAGCTGCCAATAATATGTACTAAATGTCTTTATTAATGTAAATTCTGTATTGTATGTGAAATGTCTTATATGTGGAGCTTTGCTCCCTGGGACTCCACTGAAAATGGGTACTTCTGGCCCAGATGGACCATCCCGTTAAAACAAATGCAAATAAAGTAAAATAAAATAAAATAAAAATAAATAAATAATACAGCTTAGGCCACTGCAACAGTGATCTATTACAACAACTGCTGTTATGATAAGTTACTTATACAACTACTTTTTTTCCTCTCCCTTACTCTTTTGATTCCCCTCGACTGCTAATCATGCATTGTTTATTTACTTTCAAAACATCTGTAGCCCTGGTGAGTTCTAATTTAGAATATTAAGTTTCCCAACATTCTGCAGACAAACTGTACCAAAAGACCACTGTGATCTCCAGGGGGTGAACTTGTCTTGCTGTCTGGGAAACAGCACATCTCTGCCTGAATTAGAAGGTAAATTTACAGATACACTTTTCCTACTGTTAACAAACAAACATTTGTAATGAAAACTATGTGTTAAGAGAGTCTAATACTTACAAAAACAATTATGAATTAGTTTAATTATTTGTTGTATTTTAATTTCAGGACCCTGATGATGATTTTCATTGATAATATAGGCGAAAGACACTTAAGTATGTTCTGCTCTGCCACTGGAATATAATTCTTGTTTGATGGAGAAACTATGGTTAAGGACCAGAATGGCTGTATCATTATAAAGATTTAAGGAAGTGTTCACGTAATGTGTTTGTTACAGAACATATGAACTGATAGGTGTTTGGAGATCTGACTTGGGTTTGAATATCATGGCTGAATTTTGCATTTTGCTTTCTTTCTTATTTAACATCTTAGTCAATGTCTTTGCATTGATTTATCTATCTGAATCACTGAATTACATGGCTACATCTTAGTGTGATCATTACAATGTATTGCTACTGGACACCTGAGGTACATTTAATCGGATGAACTAAACCATCTTATTGAAAAAAACACAGCAGAAATTAATTAGGCTTCTTTATCCTATTACAGAGATTATTTTAACTTTATCGAATTCATTCAGATGAAATATTAGTGACCATTTCAGCATATGGAGGTTACATTTGTACTGCAAGGTTAAAGTGAAACCCTTTTATTTAATTAATCCTTCAGCTGTGTCTTCAGATAACATACTAATATTACTAGAAACAACTACATACATGCACATATGTACACTGCTAGACAGACCCACACACGTATATGTAATTATTAACACCTCTGTAACCTGAAACATATAACAGTCATTTCTCATCATACACATACATCTACATAGTGTTGCTTGAGTACCTTTTTCTTTTTCACTCTTTCTGGCACACATTAAGGTCTGATAGGCTTCAAAACACAATCAGCAGTTCAGCTGCACTGTTTTTAAAGACATCCAGGTTGTTTATCATAGACGCACCACTCTAGTCTTTTCATACATGTTTGGGTGTATGTAGTTTGGGCAAGGCTTTAATGCTTATCAGTGGCTACTGCCAAAGTACGGAAACAGCCATACAGGAATTCAAATTCCATTTGCTAACTCAATGAACTTATTAAGTTTTTAAGTTGTGCTATTTGCTTCAGAGAGAGGTGGCTATGGGAAAGTAGCATACACTCTGATGTTCACAGTTCAGCTCCATTGATTGATGACTACTGATCTTGTGTGCCACATCTACACAAATACTAAATGACAAACAAATGTAATAAATGCTATCATTTTAAAGTGCATTTAGTGATAACTCCAGCTACAGCTCTCAACTTTTTACTTCTAGAATTAGCGGCAAAACAGAAATAATAGTGGGGAGACCTCAACAATGGCACACGTTTTAAATACTGGCCGGTTAAAAAAAAAAACATTAAAGAATATGTAACTGTGCTGATTAATCCATCACCTTTTCACAAAAAGTTCACTTCTGACGGAATGAAGCAGCATTCTGAACCAGAAGTAGGGATGTGCCTAAACCCTAGGTACAGTTGACAGGTCTCACAGCAGCTTATACTATCAACTATTTTATGAGTTCAAAATGCCTTTGTAGTTCATATTTAAATTTAGACACGCATAAGACAGACCTCTTAACTGTCCAGAATTTTGTAAAATGGCCCTGATTTTGTCTCATTTTTTTTTGCCTGTCCCTCGTAAAATGTTTGGTTTTCCGGTAAATAACTAAGGGTTACAGTCAGTAAATAATGCAAGACATTAGAGTTTCATACTTTTTATTAATCATAAAATATGTCCTGACGCAAAACATGTTTTTCTATTAACTTTTATAAAGAGTTTTATCAATATTCTCAATAAATAACTGCTGGCATTGGCTAACACACCTGACCCATCAGCCAGGCAGTTTATTCATGAGATGCGTGGTGGTAAGTGGGATTTGCTACTCTACATCTGGGTGGTAGTCTTCCTTAAATAACCAGTACCTGTCTAACCAGAGCAGATATTCTCATGTGATACTTGGCAGGTGTTCATTTGCCCCAGTAGCAAAGCTGTCATCAGAACAGCTAACCTCTGATGTTGAATCCAAGGCATTACTCACTTTGGCAATAATGGAGAACACTGACTGTGTGTAAACTATGGTCAAGAATGCAGACACCAGTATAGCTTATAGCAGTAATAGTCAGAAATGTTACACATTTGTGTCCCACCTTAAAAGTTAATAGAACCGGTATTGCATCAACATGCATTTTCTGAATAATACTAATTGTGAAACTCTCATGCCTTGTCATTACTGACTGCAATCATCAATGATTTACCGAAAAATAAAAAAAAATCAAGACTGACAAGGCAAAAATATGAGCCATAATCAGGGATATTACACAGTAACTAGAACAATGGGTTTTGCATCAAGATACATTTTCTGAACAATGAACTCAATGTGTGGCCTTATTGACTGACTGTAATCCCAAGTGGTTTACAAAAATAAAAAAAATAAAAAAATGATGGTCAAGAATATGATGTAAAAATCAAGGACATTCTGCAAAATCAGACAACTGTAAAAATGTTTTATTAGTTTTATGCTCAGTGTAGGAATTAAGAAGCAATACGTGCTTGACAAGGGCGAAAATAAGTTTTAAGTTTGTCCTCTTAAAGGCGTATATGGCAGACAATGACAGTGATTTTTTTTTTCTTGTTAAAATACTGTTGGTGATAATGCAGAATGCTACAATGCATACACACTACCACGATCCAGTGCTCTCCATTATCGATCTTACTTTAAGCACCTATCAGGATGCAGAGTAGGAAACGTTGAGCACATGGTCTACAAATGGATGGCCACTCCTTAATTCACACCCATAGTCATGATTTTTTATTTTATGATGATGTCCCGGTGATACTGTACTTGAGGGCCTCACCAGATGCGCAGTGGCAAGCCCCGCCCAAAACCCACCCCGTGATATGACATTCATGAATATGCATTCCCTCCGAATGTACAACAAAATGTAAAAAGAAAACAAGCGCACTGACATGTAATATGACAATAAATATAACAGTAGACTGTTACCAACAGGAGCGGCCTTAGGTCAACTAGTGCCCTAGGCAAAAGGGCTTCATGGCGACCCCCTCACACCACCTGGTGCCCCCATCCTGGTCTACCTACACCAAATGAATACTGGAAAAGCGCCACTACAAGAGTGGCGCCCTAGGCGGCCGCCTAGTTGGCCTATGCCTAAGGCCAGCTATGGTTACCAACATCAGTAACTGGCAGGTTTTATTGCACCATAACCAGCAAAGAAAGAAAACCGTCCAACATTGCTTTTTGCAGGAATATGAAGGCCATGCAATTCTTCAGTTCCAGTTTGCGGACCAAATAAGTTCACCAAAGTACCTACAATGTCCCCAAGTAATCTAAATTGTTCCAGCACCTCCTGTTCCTTAAGGTTAATAAGCTACCTAGTGCCTATATATATCACATCCTCCAAGGCAGAGTGCCTCTCTATACACTGGGTTGAGATACAGTGGAATTAAGCCTCTCAAAGCAGGAAATAAGACTCAAAGCCAAGCTGAACACCTTTGCTAACAACAAAGTGACTAAAAACAGCAGTGCTTGTCACAAAAAGCAGGAAAACTGTATCATTACCATACCATCAGTGCAGCAGTTATATACATCTCATCTTTTAAATATCAGTGTGTACTCATTTGCATTGGGCTGTCTATTTGACTTTTAGATGGTCACACATATTTGCAGCAGACCTCTAATAATGCCACTTTGTGCGTGCCGCACAAATGTCTGCTGCACACACGTTTAACTTAGCTATGAATACCATCATATCTACTTCATTAGTAATGACTGTAATGCACCTTTAGTATACCTAGTCCCTTATTTGTTCTCTACTCTATATCTGCCAAACTAAGACACAAACCAAAAATTACGTTTCATTAGGACTTTTCAAAACCTATTCAACAAACAAAGAGCTTCATACATTGTAATGTCTTCTCTGCTTAAAAAGTAGATAGATCTCCAATAGAATAACTATATCTCAAATACGTTTCCACAGCAATCTTTTAAGCAGCCAATGCATCAAACACGAGCATGGTAGGGTTGTCACTCAATTCGCGACACGCCCACTTCTGCGCAAAACGAACTGGTGAGGCCCTCAAGTACAATATCACCTATGTTCCAAGTAATGAGTACAGTTTCATGGATATTCACAATGTTTTCATAATACTTATTAGGCGACTGTCCAGATTAAGACATAATGAGATGCGCAGTAGCAAGCCACACCCTCAATGTCATGCCTGCACTGGAATTGTAAAACATAATCATGTCCACTTAAAAAACGGACTGGCAAAAGAAAAAGAAAACTTTCTCTGACCAGCATTACTACTTTTTATTTTACCATTTGTAAAGGTATTTATCAACTAGTTTGTGTAATGTTAACAGTACCACATAGGTTTCAACTTCCCCTAATTCTGTTTTATATTTTTGCCGTGGCCTTCACAATTTTTTTTTTAATTTCTGGTAAATCACTAAGATTTACAATCAGTTAATAATGCCATACATTAGGGTTGACAGAAAACAGCTTGTACTTACAAGCAACCAAAGTAGGATTACTGCCAGAGTTCCTCTCAACCTCCTTTGCTCTGAAATTCAGGACAACATCAAAAATAATATGGTGTGGCAGGAGGGGGCCCCAAAACCATGAACAATTTTAAAATATTGCAATAATTCACTTAAAGTTAGTACAGCATCAGGTTTTGCATCAATATTCATTTTCTGAATAATAATAAATGTTATGTTGTCCTATCTTGCCTTCACTCTTAGTGATTGGGCTCGGAACCGATCCAAGATTCCGACTTGGCCGTATACTAGAGCTTGAGGTCTTCCACTGGCTCATGGCTATATCCCTATCTCATCATGTTGTAGTGAAACTCCCCAGATCTCGTTTGCTGCTAAACAGGTCGGAAGCTTCCATTTTGGCTCTGGCTAAGTGTTCTACATTTTATGATTTTATTATCCCTTTATTGTTAGAAAATATTTCTTGTTCATTTAAACAGAGTTAGAGTTAATTTTCTTCTGCTTTTTCTAGTTATTAGCAAAGTTCATTGCTGTTTTATTGCCTCATGTCTTTTTTCATTTGGCCTTGTTTTTCCCTGTGAACGAAAAAATGACCAGCAGATAGTGGATGCCTTAAAAGTATATATTAATACTCTTTAAGTCAAAACATCAGTATACAAAAATGCAAACCGGTTTCGGCTTCAAATTCACTAAGCCTTCATCAGTGTAAAGATACAATGAAAAAACACACATTTATATACTGTGTCACTAGCCAATAAATCAATTACAGGTGTTCATTTAATCCTAGCCAAAAAGCCCTCCCAGTTTAATGATCCATTTTCTCTCTTTGGCATTCAATAACTCATGCCATCCAGATTTATTATATTTGATACCCATAAGTTTATCAATAATTATAAAGTGAAAAGATGCTGTTTGGTGAAGTTCAGAGTGTTTATATAAAGCATTTGTATGTTTCTTATTTTTAATTTCACTGATGTGTTCAGAAATTCTGTATTTAAATACTTGTATTTTTACTAGTGAAGCTGTTGTTTTTTAATAATCTACTACAATGCGTACAATGACCACATGAATTTGAAGCCGAAACCGGTTTGTATTTTGTGTATACTGATGTTTTAACTTAAAGGGTATTAATATATACTTTTAAGGCATCCACTATCTGCTGGTCATTTTTTCATTCATGTTGGTATTTTGGGACCTTGCAGACGTCTTACTTGCAGGAATCCATTTTGGACTGGCTTTCTCTTCTTTTCTGCTGTGGGCCTGTGGAGCTGTAGGGTTTTCCCTATCTTTTGCAGTAGTCTAATATTGTATACTAGCCAGATACCACCTTGGAAGGAAGAAGGAATAAGAATTTCGTCTGATTTATTTTCTCTCGTTTGGACTATCTATTTGGTGATGTTTTTCAGAATGTTAAAACATACAGCTATAAGAAGCCGCCATTTGCTCTGTGCTGGGGCATAATACGATTTATCACAGTGTTGTGTATCTGAGCCAGCTAAAAGATACCGTCTTCTTTGTTTCAGTTATTCTTTAAAATCTATATTTTTTCGAAGTGGAGCATTGGGGACTGTTGTGTGTGGATTACCTCAACGATTATGTTTGCGAACTATATCGCAGCAACAGTAATGGCATTTTGAGACTGTGAAACTTGCCGACTAAGGAAAGTACAGCTGTGTACACTTACCATAAATGTAGATGTTCGAGTGTATTCACTGTTGCAGTCATTGCATTTGGGTAATCTGCTGACAGGTTGCCCTCAGTCGGCCTGATTAACAAAGTCTTGGGTCCTGCGTCAGTTGCTGTCCCTTCTTCCATGACGTCAGGTCGTCAGGGGTATAAAACATGCAGCCGACGCCATTACATCAGTTTTTCTTGCCCCAGATGTCAGGTGTCCCCCAAATGGGGAGCAAATAAAATTTAAAAACACAAAAAATATACCTCCAATCCCAAAAGCAAATACACCAAAAGGGCTTTTAAGCATAGTGAAAGAAAGTAGAGGTATAGTCAGAGCAAAATAGGGGGCAGGAGGGAGGGTAACCAGGACTGCAACAGTGAATACACTCGAACATCTACATTTATGGTAAGTGTACACAACTGTACTATGTTCTTCGTGCTTCACTGTTGCAGTCATTACATTTGGGTAGATTCCCAAAGCTATGGTTGGGTGGAGGGAATTATACAGCATTAGGACCAGCTATAAGGCCCTGCAGGACAGCAGTGGCAAAGCCAGCTCTGGATTTAGAGAAAAGTGGTAAATGGTAATATTTGGTGAACGTATGAACTGAGCTCCAGGCAGCAGCTTCTAGAATGTCCCTGGTAGGAACTCTTCTAAGAAAGGCTGTTGAAGTAGATGCAGCCCTGGTGGAATGGGATCTGATCCCTTGGGGGATAGTTTTTCCATGGTGCATATAGCAGAAACGAATACAATGGCTTATCCATTTGGAAATGGTTTGCTTTTGAAATAGCCTTTCCCTCTGCCCCTGCAGCAAATGCCACCAGCAGTTGTTTAGATTTTCTTTGAGATTTTGTCCTGTTTAAGTAAAATCTCTTCCAATGAATGCAGAATCCGCTCCCCCTTGTTCTGTGGATTGGGAAAGAAAGTTGGCAAATTAATGGTCTGATTAAGAGCCACACTGGATACCACCTTAGGCATGAAGGATGGATTGGTCCTGAGAGATACCCTGTCCGCATGAAAAATGATGAAAGGCACCACTGCCATAAGAGCCTGTAATTTGGAAATCCTTCTAGCTGAAGTGACTGCTAAAAGGAAAGTTGTTTTCCAGGTTAGAAATTTTAAGTCTGCAGTAGCAGCTGGCTCGAAAGGAGGGACAGTGAGCTTCTCCAATACAAAATTGAGGTCCCAGGCAGGGGATGGAGCTCTCCTGGGTGGTCTTAAGTTTTTGGCCCCTCTGAGATACTGCTTTAGCAGAGGATGAAAGAAGAGGGGAGATTCTGTGTTGTAATGAGCTGAAATGGCTGAGGCATGGATTTTTATGGAAGAAAAAGACAGGCCCTTGTGAAGCATCTCAGTTAAGTATTGCAAAATCTGAGGAATGTTGGGCATTGCTGTGCTTATCCCTTGAGATTGATTCCAGGCAAAGAATCTTTTCCATTTGTCAGCATAAGATTTTCTAGTACTAGGTCTTCTCGCCTCCAAAATGACATCCATCACAGGTTTGCTGAGGGATGCTAAGGGTGAATTTAGGTGATTAGCCACGCTGCAAGATTCAAATTTTGGAGCTGAGGGTGCAGAATTTGGTTGTTCTGTTGAGACAGTAAGTAAGGTGTCTGAGGCAGGTGCCACAGTGGAAGGTGTGACACATTGCGCAGGAGTGGGTACTAGTGCTGGTGAGGCCAGTCTGGAGCAATCAAAATCATTTTTGGTTTGTCTTGTTTGACTTTTAGTAATATTTTGGAGAGCAGAGGCAGAGGGGGAAAGGCATAGACTGATAGGTTTTTCCAGCTGAAGGATAGAGCATCCATTTTCCAGGCTTTTTTGTGATGAGTTCTTGTGCAAAATTTGTCCAACTGATAGTTCAGGGGTGAGGCAAAAAGATCCATGTCTGGGCTCCCCCATTTGCGTGTCAACATGTTGAAAATCCGTGGTTCCAGTTTCCATTCGTGTGGGTCCATGAGATTTCTGCTTAGTTCATCTGCCAGAGTATTCAGCTTTCCTGGCAGGAATTGAGCTTGTAGTTGTACTTGACAGGTCAAGGCCATGTTCCACAATGCCATGGCTAGTCTACAAAGGGGGTAGGACTGCGTACTCCCCTGCTTGTTTATGTACCACATAACCGTGGTGTTGTCTGTCTTTATCATTAATTGCCTTGGATGAAGGTAGTCCTTGAAGGCTGTCAATGCATTCTGTGCAGCTAGCATTTCTTTTTGATTGATATGAAGGTGCATTTGATTTGGGCTCCATTTGCCCTGAATGCACTTCTCTGCCAGATGTGCCCCCCAAGCATAGTCTGATGCGTCTGTAGTTAGGGTTTGGGCGGCAGGGGGTGGTGTGAATGGCAGTCCCTTGTTTTGGTGGCAGGCCTCTGCCCACCATAGGAACTCTAGTTGCAGGCAAGGTATGACAGGAATCATTGTTTCCAGGCTGTGACAATGCTGACTCCATAGACTTTTTAAGTATCACTGAAGTTTCCTCAGATGCAGTCTTGTATACGGAATTAGAAGAATGCAGGAGGCCATGAACCCCAAGGCTTGCAGTATTTGCCTTGCAGAAAGCAGGGTTTTTGTGGTCACCTGTTTGAAGTAAGTCACCAAATGAATTTGCTTCTCTGGCGTATGGAAAGCCATCTGGGCAGTTGTATTCAAGCTTGCACCCAGGAATGTAATTTTTTGAGAGGGTACCAGTTGTGATTTCTTTTCATTTATAGTGTACCCTAGACAAGTTAGAACCCTTTTTACAAACGCCAGATGGTTTAGAAGAGTGTCCTTGTTTTCTGCCGGAATTAGACAATCGTCCAGGTATGGATATATTTGAATATTTCTTTGCCTGCAAAATGCAATTACTGGAGCCAGGCACTTTGTATAGACCCTGGGCGCAGTAGATAAGCCAAAGGGCAGTGCAGAGAACTGGTAATGCAAGAAGCCTGCTTTGAAGTGGAGGTATCTTCTGCAAGACTCCCTGATTGGGATATGCAGGTAAGCCTCTTTTAAATCTAGAGTTGCCAACCAGGCATCTTTGCCTAGCAAAGGAAGTAACTGGTGAAGTGTCAGCATCTGGAATTTTGAGATGTCCAGAAAGATGTTTAGAGTAGATAAGCCCAGGATTAGACGCCAAGATTTGTCTTTTCTGGGTACCAGGAAAAGTCTTGAATAGAAACCTTGTCCCTTTTCCTCTTCTGGTACTAGTTGAATAGCTCCCATGCTCATGAGGGAAAGTACTTGTTTCTGGGCCTCTGCCCACTGATTTGTGGGCAGGTCTGTCCACCCGTTTGGAATTGGCAACATGTGGAAACTAAATCTGTATCCCTGGGATAATATATTTGAAACCCATTTGTCCTGGGTTATAAGTTGCCAGTTTTTTTGTATGAAGAGCCAGTTTTCCCCCCAAAGGGGCAGCTAAAAGGTAAGTGCTTGGTAAGTGTAAAGGGAAGTCATTGAGACTGCTTACCATAGGGAGGTGTCTTGTTGTTTCCAGATTTGGAAGAGGAGGCACCCCATTGTTTTGTTCTGAAAGTCCCTCGGGACTGAAACCTGGTGCCTTTGGAATGTTTGGGTTTGACTTGAGTGGCTCTTGAAGGAACTGGAAAGGACCAGTTCTTAGTAGGCCAGTGTCTACTAAATCTTGGAGGTTGTTCTTGTAAGAAATCTTTCACAGTTTGCATAGATTTAGCTTTATCTTCCATCTTTTTTAGAACTTCTTCAGCCTTATTACCAAAGAGACGGTCCTGTTGTTAAGGGGCATCTAACAATTTTGCTTTAACATGATCAGGCAGATTTTGCTCTTTGAGCCAAGCATGCCTTCTTAGCACAGACCCAGTTACAGCAGCCCTGCAAGAGGCCTCCAAAGAATCAAAACCACATTGCAAAGTATGTTTTCCAACTTGTTCAGCTGAATGCAATAAATCCTGTAAATCTTTATTTTCTACACAGTCAGAAATCAACATAATTTTCTGTTTAAGCAGTCCCATGATATGCTGCTGATATTTTAGAATATGAAATTGACAGTTTAAAGCTCTGATTGCCAGGGTTGCAGAAGTGTAAACTTTCTTACCCCATCTATCCAGCGCCCTGGAATCTCTATCAGAAGGGGTAGGATTTTTAGCAGTATAAGCCTTAATGCCCTTGGGACCCTGCAAAATGATTTCAGGATCTGCAACAGGATTTTTGAAAAGGAATTTGTGGGAGTGGAACCCTGTAGTATCTGTCTGGCTTACAAGGAGCTGGAGACAAAGAATCAGGAGCCATACCAGATTCGGAAAAAACATCATCAACAATGTCTAGAACAGGAGGTATAGGCAAAGGCCTAAGCTGAGGAAGAAGAAGAAAATCCCTAAGTCTCTTTTTAGATTCAGAAAAATGCTGACTTTCCCAGTGGATATGTTCCCTTAAGGTATGTAAAGTTTCCCCAAAAGAAAAATCCTCAGGGGGAGAAGAAGAAGGAATGGAATCTTCTGGATCAGAGTTCTCATAAGTAGATATAGACAATTCCTGTTCATTAGAAGAGTCAGAAGAAATAGAATCCTGTTCAGAAGATTCATAATCAATGTCTTGCCTAGGCCTCTTAGAAGGGGAGGGGGGGTTGGCTACCCCAGTTCAGAGTAATTAAATCTTCAGCCATTTTGATAATTTGTTTTTTAGGCATAGGGGCCTGCGCATGTGGCCCAGGCATCGAATTTTTAGGCATAGGTCAAGATTTTGGCCTTAGTTTTGAAGATGGCGTCGGTCTAATATACAAATCTGTAGGCCTGAAAACACCCTCAGAAGCCGGTGCCTGCACAGCGGCTCCAGACCCATCCAAGGTAGAGACATCCGCAGGTTCCATAACTGAAGCATCTCGCGGCATACCGTACTCCAAATGGGTCTCAGCAGAGGCCTGCGAATCAGAAGTAGCGGGTATCAGGGGCTGCGAATGCGCCTCACTGAGTACCGGCGAACTGGCGACTAGCTTAGGAGAAGCATCGTCGGCAGTTTTGGACCTCAACAGCCTGTCTCTGTCTTTTTCTTTGTGTTTTTTAGGTATTCTGGTAGTCAGATTGCTAACCAACGACATTTCAGGATAATTAAAGCGTGAGCCAAAATATTTAGAAGCAAAAATGTACCGACGTTTGATAGTGCATTGATTAAATAAAGCACAAAACTGACAGCAAGGTACGCTGTGGTCAGGGCCTAGGCAAGGAATACAGTACAAATGAAAATCCTTATGAGGTATTTGCTTCCCACATGTAATGCAATTATTAACTTTTACTGACTTCAGTAAGGAGCAAGAAAAAGTTTCCCCTACGGGGTACTTAGCTTTTTAGTTGAAGACTTCGGATCTGAAACTCGAAAATGAAAATTTCAGGAGTCGGCCGACCGGCACTTGCGAACTGCTTCTGCTTCGGGCACTGCACGGCAAGAAAGACTAATGTAATGGCGTCGGCTGCATGTTTTATACCCCTGATGACCTGACATCACGGAAGAAGGGACAGCAACCTTCGCAGGACCCAAAACTTTGTTAATCAGGCCGACTGAGGGCAACCTGCCAACAGATTATTCAAATGTAATGACTGCAACAGTGAAGCACGAAGAACATCAGTGTTCTGAATAGTAAAGGGTGACTTTTGTCAATTAACAGCCTTTCTTCTGATTTCTGAGTATTGGGGAAACTAAACGTTAGTGTTGGCTGGACTGTTGCTTCAATTCTGATAGGCGTGTGTCGTGTTAGCGGCTGCTGGATGTTTTAGGGTTGTTTTTCCACACTAGCATTGTCGCCTCTAAAAAATCGAAACAGCTGACTATATAACATCAGTTCGAAAGGTTAAGAAGTGTTTTCAAGAACTTTTATTTTAATAATAGTATATGATTCATCGTTTGATGTGTGTTGTAATATCAGCATGGTTGTACATAAACAGTTAAGCCTGCTAACTATGGAACAGTGCTTGGGGAACTTCATTATAAGTGTTGGCAGCTGCTTGAGGCTTTAGGGTGTGTATTGCAACATCAGTATTGTCACCTTTAAATAACCGAGCCTGCTAACCATGTAACATCATTTTGAAAGGCCAAAAGTGACTTTTTGAACTTTAATTCTGTCTAATAACAGCATATCTTTGTTTGGGAATGCCTGGTAAAACTGGGTGCATGTATCGGCCATATTGCTGTTTTTCTTTTTCAAGTTGTGAATCATGTATCGGCCATAAACTTATCATGAACAATGTGACATTATAATGTCTACTGTTGATGACACATTTTCATTGGGACTAATTGCATATGTATTGAGAATTGTCATTATTACAGTTTTTTGTTTAGGATAATTACAAGGACATATCTTTTGGCTGAATTTCTGTTTTTGACAGAAGTATATTGTTGAATTTATATATTATTTAAACACAAGCATGGAGTCTGCTAATAATAAAAGGATACAGTGTCCATGTTATACTAATTGGGTATGTGCAACTTACAACTGTTTTGCTACAGGTTGGCGTATATGATAGTCTATCATAGGACTTGGCTTTTTCATATAACGTAGTCGTTATTTTTGTTTACTGAATACTAAGGGCGGATTATAAGAGACACCTGCTTATGGGCATATTATTCAATGCCATATTTCCTATGTTGGAATAGTTAAGTCGCTTAGGTTTGGGAATATTAGTGGCAATATCGGAACATGATATGTACTGGATTAGATTTATGGAATCTTTTATTTTTCTAATATTCTATGGCGGGGCATTCTATGCGCCATACTTGTATTTAAAAGCTAAACTATTTGCTATCTTCTAGCACAGTTAAGTTGCATATGTATGAGACCTTTATAGTAATATCAAGAGTTATGTGATGGACCAGTTGCATTAGATACTTATTCACATATATATATATATAATCTTTTTAATATATGGCGACTCTAGTGGCTTGTAAATGAAAATATCAAAGGACAAAGTTATGGTCTTTTTGCAATGTAATACTTCTGTTTTGCTTTAAAGTAGACTGTTTTGGTCTTATGTATGTATCATATCCTAAATAATGCCTAAGTGGATATTGTCACTGCAATAATATGATGTGTTGTTTACTAAATGTCAATGTGGAAACACTTACCTTGTTAGGTTAGCACCCATATTTTGAGCCAAGGGATTTATCTGGTATACTTGAACATAAGGGATTAATTTTCCATCCGATTTTGAAAGTATGGGGGTATGTTCTTCTGACTTAGGAAGGGTATTTCTCCATCATAGAATCTTATTAACAGTCCTAGTTATTTATAACCATGCGATACTTATTGTATAAGTGCCATCCTTAAGGTGTACTTTGGAATTTGAGTAAGTTGATTAAGTGTATATGCCTGGTAGGGTAGGAGGTGACGTTCCATGCTTTAATTCCTATATTAATAGTTTCTAACTAAGTACTCTAACTATATTATTTTATATAGGAATATAATGTTGATTAATACTGATATCTGGCATCAAACTCATATTTGTGGGGGAGGATACGTAATACAATGACAGCTAATACCTAAGGTATTAAATAATCATTAAGTGTAGAATATTTTATATACATTAATGATTGGAATTTATTGCATAATAGGACGATATGTTGATGGGTTATCACTTTAGAAAGGTAATATGTTCCTTGTAACTAGGTATTCTAGTACACCTAAATAACAGTAATATCTTCTTATATGTCAAGAACTCGACTCAGGCCAGTCCAAAACGTAAAAAACATGAAAAACAACAAATTTTATTAAGCCACTGTAAAAGCTTTTCGTTAGTACCTTGCACTAACTTCTTCAGACAAGCAAAACATTCACACCATTACAGGTGAGTTTAAATACCAGCATTGAAACACTTAACCACACCCCTTGCTCTCCCTTTAGCTCCTTAAAGGTACAGATCACAGCTAACTAAGGTGCATTTGCAATTCTCTATTAACATAATAAAAAATTCATACACCGAGACTGTAATAATAGCAGGCTTTGAAACTGAAAGAAAAAAGCCCAATATTTTGATTATTAAACTGTATAAAGTAGATAAATATGTAAAATATATAATAACATAAAAATAAACGATGTTCAACCTACAGCATAAATACTAATAATGGAAGCGCGACGCTTCCTGATCAAAAATTACCTATACATACATTATATCTTGCCTGCTTTCAAGTAAAATAACTAATGAAATGATTATAATAAATATAATGAAATGAATGCATACTGTCCTATGCATCTAAATCACTAGAACAGCTACCCAAGAAAAATTATATAGTATTAATCATATCTCCTAAATAATAAAAATAATAATATAGAAATATAAAATATGACATGTAACATATAATATAATATAAATTTAGGCTACTCAGTATAGGTTTAATACTGTCATTAAATAAAACAGGTCTAAAAGTTAGCGTATCTAGACCTAAAATTACTAAATAATAAAATATGAATCAATAATATATATTGTAAAATAATGATCATGATGTATAATCATAACAATAACTGATAACTATTAACCCTCCACCACTGTTGACTAATAAAGAGTTATAAAACCATTAATTTGTCGACTCTCATTTTTCATTTTTTGACTCTCATTTTAAAAAATTGTGAGAATAAACAGCTCATCACCTCTTCAAACTTTTAAGTTTTAAAAAACAACTAATGGATAATGAGCTGTAAAGCCCAGGGGGGGTGATATGCTTCCAATCGTAATTGCCAAAGAAGCTCTTTACATTCTAATCTATATGTCTCAGGTCCATAAGAATTGGTATTATACAGCTGATCTATAACCATAAATGTAAACTCATGGTTTGGGTTGTTCTGAATGTGCATAGCCAAAGCATTGTCCGTTTTCATTCTTCTTATGGCATACAAATGCTCGTACATTCTTTCCTAGAGTTTCCTCTCAGTCTTGCCAATGTAAAAATTGGGGCATGATGAACATTGAGCAAGGTATACCACTTGGGTACTGGAACAAGTGAAACGTCCCCTGATAAGAAATTTCCTGTTCTTAACTGTAAAGGCTGTACTTGCCTGGACAAATCTGCAATACTTGCACATATTACATTTATACATCCCTGATCTTGGTGTTACTAAATTTTGCATAGATTCCAGAATATATTTGATGTTAGGGCCCCTTCTGTATGTTATCAATGGGGCTTTATCAAAAATTGGACCTCCAAGTAACTCAGGGGATAATAATCGCCAGTTCCTCTTAATTATAGTAACTATGTCATTGGCATCTGTATTAGAAGTTAAAATAAAATTGGACCTGGACATGTTTCCCTGGGAATCAGGGCATACAGGTGATGGTGAATGACTCAATTCAGGAACAACATGACTCAAGATAGAAGAAAAATAGCCATTAGCTCTCTTGGTCTTAACTTCAAAACACAACTCATCAATCAAGGTTTCTGGATAACCTCGATCCAGAAATAAATTGGCTATGAAATCACACTCTTCCAAAAATTCACTATCCCTTGACACCATCCTAGCTGCTCTTACAAGTTGTCCTTTGACTATAGCTTTTTTCTGGTGAAGCAGATGGTCACTATCATAATGTAGATAAGAATTAGAGAAAGTTGATTTCCGATGGATTCTGGCTCCAAACTGACCTAGACTTCTGTCTTTATAAAGTTCCACATCCAAATAGGATATCTTCTCCATGTCTATTGTACAAGTAAATTTCAAAAAGTCAGACGAATTATTGAAGCCAATCACTAGGTCTTGGGCTTCTTCCAGTGAGCCATTAAACAAGATAAAAATGTCGTCCAAGAATCTTATGCACAGAACGACTTTCTCTTGAATAATATTATTGGGAAAGGCAAACGTTCTTTCCCAATGAGTCATGACCAAATTAGCTACACTGGCGCCACACAGAGACCCCATAGGCACACCAATAAACTGATGGAACCATCTGTTATTGAATGTGAAATAATTACATGTCAAAATAATATTCAACAATTCGCTCACCATAGATATCTCTTTGGGTGGAGCTTGGTAATAAATCGTCTCCAATTGAATCCATTCAAGTGCTACCTCATGAGGAATTGAAGAATATAAATCAATGACATCAATGGTCAGAAAATAGGCATTTCCTTCAAAAGTAGCTAGTCCAACTTTTTCCAAAAAGGACCAAGAATCTCTGGCTATGTGTGGTACCTGTGATACATATTGTTTGAGAATGGTGTCTACTACCTTCGCTGCTGCATAGGTAATACTACCCCTCGCGTTCACTAATTGGCGCATAGGGGGATCACCAATACTTTTATGAATCTTAGGATTCCCAAATAATGCTGGAATGCGTGGTGAGGGTACTGAAATAAAATTGTAAATGTCCATATCCAGAGACCCACTAATGAACGTGTCTTCAAAGTATGACCGCACATGGTCATTTTATTTCAGTACCCTCACCACGCATTCCAGCATTATTTGGGAATCCTAAGATTCATAAAAGTACTGGTGATCCCCCTATGCGCCAATTAGTGAACATGAGGGGTAGTATTACCTATGCACCAGTGAAGGTAGTAGACACCATCCTCAAACAATATGTATCGCAAGTATCACACATAGCCAGAGATTCTTGGTCCTTTTTGGAAAAAGTTGGACTAGCTACTTTTGAAGGAAATGCCTACATGTTAAGTTGTCTATCTCGCCTTCATTCTTGCTGGGTGGGTTCGGAGCCGATCCTCGGCTCCGACTCGGCCAATACTAAAGCTCGAGAGCTAATTCCACCGGCTCGAGGCTCCCCTATATCCCACAATGCTAGGCGGTAACTACTCAGATCTCGTTTGCCGCTTAGCTGACGAGGTGCTTTTCTACCAGCTCTGGCAGGTTAGTGGAAAATATGTTCTATTTTCACAAATCTTTAGACCCCTATTATTTGCCTTAGTATAACTTTTAGTTTTAATTCTCTATTTCATCAGATCGACCCTCTTTTGCCCATAATCCCTTCCTTTATTCCCCTTTAACTTTAGGCCTTAGGCCCCTTCCCCTCCTTCTCCTAGTCCTTTAGTGTGATTGGAAATTAATATTTTTTTCTTAAAGGCCTGTGTGTGTGTGTGTGTGTGTGTGAGTGTTTCTTACTTAGGCCTTTAGTATGTCTAAGGACTCCAAGGTCTCAGGCTTCAAGAAGTGTGACTCGTGCTGTCAGAAAATGTCTCTGACAGATGGTCACACTTCTTGTGTATGCCTGGGACCTTTGCACCTGCAGGACTCATGTGCTGTGTGCCATGGTTTCAGCCCTAGAGTCCTGCAGGAACGCAAAAATAAATTGATTTTGCATGGCTTGTTAAAGCCTGAAGGCCCCCCGACCCAGTCTGTGTCGGGGAAGCCTTCTAAGACTTCCAGACAGTCAGCTCCGGCTTCTGAGCCGTCCTCTGGAAGCATTAAAACTGCTTCGACATCGGCTCCGGCTGGAGACGATGTTTCCAAGCCTCATACTGTTACCTCGGCTCTGGCCGGAGCCGAGGCTGATAAGACTCAGTTGGCTCCGATACTCTTATCGGAGCAACCTTTGAGGAAGAGGTCTAGGTCCCCCTCCATCGGCTCCGTTCACTCGGCACCGGGATCCCCTCTTCTTTCGGAACGGAGCCATAGATCGCATTCCTCACGGTCTTCCAGGCTATCTGACCACAATTTACAAAGGGTAGTGAGTAGACTTCTCAAGTCCGAGGCACTGGCCCAAATGCTGCATAGCCCGACTCAACAGTCAGCGGCTATTTCCGTCCCTCAATGTGTTCCTCCTCCGACTCCTTTGAGCTCGGAGCCGGGGCTCATCGGAGCCATGACTGTCGGCACGTCAGAACCGATACCTTCCTTTTCGGCTCCGTCGTCTGCTCCGATCTCCTCTTTGGAGGGATCTCGGCGCCGAGCTTCCCTCGTCAGCTCCGAGGGGGCGAGTGGCATTGGACCCTTGTCCGACCCCGCTCTCCCTCTCGGGGCTTCGGCGCTGGTGAGTTCGGCTCCGACATCGGCCTCAGGGCCGTCCCTGTCAGTGCCGGGGGGTCCTTGTCTCTTCGGAGCGGGGACCCCCGGCCTTGCCCGATAGGGGTGCCTTTGAGGTCATGCGGAGCGTGCTAGAACCAGTGTCTGCCCCACAGTCGGCTCCATCAGTCCCTCCAGCGTCAGTGCCTGCGGTGATTTCTACCAACCCCCTTGCATCAGACCGCAGAGAGCCAACTCCTCAAGTTTCCCCATTGGGAATTTCCTCCTCTTCCGAGGCCTCTCCTGACCCGGTAGGAGAACCCCCTAGGAAGAGGCAGTGTAAGAGGAAGCACATTGACTCCCCTGAGTCTATCACCTCTGACACTGACTTAGAGGAATCTGAAGGTTCCCCTCGATCCCCCTCTCAGGATGTCTCCTTTGCTGACATCCTTAAGATCCTGAAACAGAGGGGGAACTGGCCAGCCCTTAACCCTTCAGAGGATGAGTCAGTGTACCTTGAGGCGTTCGGCTCTCGCCCTTCCACCTCCTGAGTGTCCCCTCCCTTTGACCCCCTTATGGAAGTGGTGGCAAGGAAGGCCTGGACTGCCCCTGATTCAGTGGAACCCACCCCGAGGAGGCCATCAAAGTTTATTACTGCCCCTAAAGATAAAGACTTTTTATCTAAAGGTGTTCCCGTCGATGCCATGGTGGTGGCCGCGGCCACTAAGAAGGAGTTAGCCGATCCTTCGGTACCTGTCCATCCTCCTAATAAGGAATCTAGGACCATGGACAGGTACGGTAAACGGATGTTCTCATCAGCGACCTTTTCAATGCGGTCGCTGAACTACTTATGTCACTTCAATCGTCTCCAGAGAGATTTACTCAAGGATATGGGTGAAGCGAAAAAGGATCCAACAGCTGAGGGGTTCCCTCCCAGTTGGCAACCCTGAACTCCATCGTTAACTCCTCCATGCGGCTCATCTCATATGCTGCGGATGGGGCGAGTAGAGCCGCAGACACAGGCGTTGCCTTACGACGTCACGCCTGGATGCGGCTGTGCAACTTTGCGGACCCTTTCAAGGCGTCCTTCACCAATTCCCCCTTTGATGGATCATTCCTTGTTTGGTCCTCAGGTGAAGGATACATTGACTAGGTGCGAGGTGGAAGGTAAGACTCTCTCTGCCATGGGAGTCCATTTTTCTACCCCTTCTAGGCCTTATCCCAAAGGTCAGAGGGGAGGGAAAATGTGGTTCATAAACAAACCCAGGGAGTCTCATCTGACGCACAAGGTCGATTCCCCTCTAGAGGCAGAGGGGGGAATAACAATAGACGCTGCCCTAGAGGCAGAGGAGGTCCGCAAAACCAGGGTAGCAGAGAAACTTTCTCTGATAAACCCTTTCAGCATGCCTGAGGAGCTGCCCGGCTGTCCACCTTCGGAGGCAGTCGGGGGGAAGATTATCCCTGTACCCAAAAGCCTGGCTTTCCCTTACACAAGACAAATGGGTACAGTCGATCATATCCGAGGGTTACAAAATTCCCTTTATTCACATTCCATCCCAACCCAAAGGATCCCTTCCAGACATTCCACCCAGTCTAAGGGAACAAGCAGCACTAGAAATTTCAAAGCTGCTATCAAAAAGAGCAATCCACTCAGTCCCAGCAGACCAACAAGGATCCGGAATCTACTCCAAATTCTTTTTGGTACCAAAAAAAACAGGGGACTGGAGATCCATACTGGATCTCAGCAACTTAAACAAGTATGTCAGAAAAACAAAATTCCGGATGGTCACGCTACAGTCCATTCTACCCTTCTTGGGTCAGGACAATTGGATGTGCTCGATAGATCTTCAGGATGCGTACTACCATATCAAGATGAACAGACGCTCCAGGAGATTTCTCCACTTCAGGCTGGGAGCCAGTCACTACCAGTTCAGAGCCCTGCCCTTTGGTCTCACTACAGCCCCCCGAGTGTTTACCAAATGCATGGCAGTGGTCACGGCTCACTTGAGATGTCAAGGATTCCAGGTGTTTCCATATTTAGACGACTGGCTCCTTACTGCCACCACCAGACATCAACTACTTCTATCCAGAGACTTCACTATCCAAACTTGCCAAGCTCTAGGCATTTCAATAAATTTAGAAAAATCTGCCTTGTCGCCTTGTCAATCTATTACCTTTATAGGCGCCGCCTTAGAGACACTCAATCTTTCAGCCAGACTTACAGAGCAAAGAGCGTCAGACATCCGCAAGCAAGTTTACCTTCTCTTACAATGCAACAAAGTCAAAGCCAGACTAGTTTTGAAGGTATTAGGACTCATGGCAGCAGCTATCCCCCTTCTCCCCTTAGCTCGCTTCCACATGAGGATCCTCCAATGGATGCTGTTTACTCAATGGTCCTTCCAACAGCTCCCGATGTCCCACACCATACTGATAACTCAATCATGCAAGAATCAACTGTCTTGGTCAATCACATCACCTCAGGTTCTCCAAGGAAGACCCTTCACTCACCCCCCCCCCAGTCGCCATGTTGACAACAGACGCCTCCTTGATCGGGTGGGGGGGGCATTATCAGGGCAGGACAGTCCAGGGCACGTGGCAACCTTTCGAGTGCCACTTGCACATAAATGTCTTAGAGATGAGAGCAGTGCTTTTAGCGTTACAAGCCCTTCACGACTCTCTTCCCACAGGGACTATTGCAATTCAGATGGACAACATGTCCATAGTGTGGTACATCAACAAACAAGGCGGAACCAGATCATACCCCTTATGTCGAGAGGCACTCAGACTTTGGCAATGGGCGATCTCTTCTCAGTGTTTTCTGGTAGCAACGCACATTCCCGGGAAGTCCAACATGATTGCAGACAAGTTGAGCAGGGCAATTCTCATGCCCCACGAGTGGTCTCTGAAGAAATCAGTACTGGAAGAAGTGTTCCAAGGATGGGGCCAGCCTTGCTGCGATCTTTTTGCTACTCCCCAAAACAGCAAGTGTGACGACTTCTTCTCTCTCTTCCCGTTACCAGGCTATCCCACCAGAGACGCTCTAGTTCACGATTGGCCCCGGGGACTTCTGTATGCTTTTCCCCCTTTTCCACTGATAACTCAACTAATTCAGAAAGCCATCGCTTTGAGAGTGACAATGATCCTCATTGTCCCTTACTGGCCTCGACAGATATGGTTTCCGTTCCTTCATCGTTACCTTTTGGAGCAGCCTTGGCATCTGGTCCCAGTGCCAGATCTGTTGACCCACCAATCGGGCCAGCTGCACCAATCTCTTCATTCTCTCAACCTCACAGTGTGGTTTCTCCGATTCCGACCTTAGCCAGGCTTCCCTTAATATCTCGCTCGGTCCGAGATATCTTGATAGCCTCTCATAAATCTTCTACCCGGAAGATTTATAATAGCAAATGGAAACGCTTCTCCTTTTGGGCAACATCAAAAAATATAGATCCCTTCACTGCACCTATCCAGTCTATTCTAGACTTTCTAGCAGAACTCTTTCATTTAGGCTCTTCTTCATCTACCATTAGAGTTCAACTGGCTGCTATATCTAATTATCATGTAGGTGTCTCGGAGTCTAGCATCATGGCTCACAAGCTCTGCAAAGCCTTTTTAAGGGGCGTTTTTCTTCTCAAACCTCCAATCAAAGATCCCCGCCTCAATGGGACCTGAACTTGGTTCTGGCATCCTTAATCCTTCCCCCTTTCGAACCAGCGGCTTCATGTTCTCTGAAGTTGCTTTCATGGAAGACACTTTTTCTGGTAGCCATAACTTCAGCGAGAAGGCTATCTGAACTCCATGCTCTGTGCAGTCGTCCTCCTTACTTAGTGTTTCACAAAGATAGGGTATCCCTCCGTACTAATCCTTCCTTTTTACCTAAGGTTTCCTCTCAAACAAACCTAAACCAAATGATTGATCTCCCCGTCTTTTTCCCTAACTATTCCAACAGGTCGGAACAAAAGCTACATTTTCTGGATGTTCACTGCCAACTTAGATATTATTTAGACAGGACTAAACAATTCAGGAAATCTGATCAGCTTTTTCTATTGTATGCGGAAGGGAAATTGGGCCTTCCAGTTACTAAAGTATCCCTTTCAAGATGGCTCACCTCTACAATTACCTTCATCTATGAGATCAGACATCAAAAACTACCTTCAAGACCTAGAGCTCATTCAACTAGGGCATTAGCTACATCCGTAGCTTTTCAGGATAGGCTGCCAATAGATTCCATTTGTGCAGCAGCCACTTGGGCTTCTCCTCATACCTTCATTTCACATTACAAATTGGACATGGCCTCCAGAAACCGTGCCAACTTTGGTTCCACTGTTCTCAAGAGTCTGTTCCGATAGGCCACCTGGGATAAGGTGCTAGGGACGTGGTCCCATCCAGCAAGAATGAAGGCGAGATAGACAACTTAACATTAAGAAGTTATGTACCTACCATAACGTTCCATGTTAGTTGTCTTCTTCTCGCCTTCTTTCTTGCGTCCCACCCTCCTTCCCCCAAGCCTGGACAGACCGATAGGAATTCATTTTGTGATCTGCCTCTGGAAGTTTTCATTCCCACATGTTCTACCACCTCTATTTCCCCTTTTGTTAGGTCTGGGATACCTTACACTCAGGTTTATATAGAGGTGGGTTACCTTTCTCCATACTATGGAGACTAGAATTGCTTGGTCTAGCTATCAAACGAGATCTGAGTAGTTACCGCCTAGCATTGTGGGATATAGGGGAGCCTCGAGCTGGTGGAATTAGCTCTCGAGCTTTAGTATAACCCATCCAGCAAGAAAGAAGGCGAGAAGAAGACAACTAACATGGAACGTTATGGTAGGTACATAACTTCTTATTTCTGACCATTGACGTCATTGATTTATATTCAATTCCCCATGAGGTAGCACTTGAAAGGATTCAACTGGAGATGATTTATTACCAAGCTCCACCCAAAGTGATATCTATGGTGAGCGAATTGCTGAATATTATTTTGACATGTAACTATTTTACATTCAATAACAGATGGTTCCATCAGTTGATTGGTGTGCCTATGGGGTCTCCGTGTGGTGCCAGTGTAGCTAATTTGGTCATGACTCATTGGGAAAGAACGTTTGCCTTTCCCAATAATATTATTCAAGAGAAAGTCGTTCTGTACATAAGATTCTTTTATCTTATTTAATGGCTCACTGGAAGAAGCCCAAGACCTAGTGATCGGCTTCAATAATTCGTCTGACTTTTTGAAATTTACTTGTACAATAGACATGGAGAAGATATCCTATTTGGATGTGGAACTTTATAAAGACAGAAGTCTAGGTCAGTTTGGAGCCAGAATCCATCGGAAATCAACTTTCTCTAATTCTTATCTACATTATGATAGTGACCATCCGCTTCACCAGAAAAAAGCTATAGTCAAAGGACAACTTGTAAGAGCAGCTGGGATGGTGTCAAGGGATAGTGAATTTTTGGAAGAGTGTGATTTCATAGCCAATTTATTTCTGGATCGAGGTTATCCAGAAACCTTGATTGATGAGTTGTGTTTTGAAGTTAAGACCAAGAGAGCTAATGGCTATTTTTCTTCTATCTTGAGTCATGTTGTTCCTGAATTGAGTCATTCACCATCACCTGTATGCCCTGATTTCCAGTGAAACATGTCCAGGTCCAATTTTATTTTAACTTTTAATACAAATGCCAATGACATAGTTACTATAATTAAGAGGAACTGGCAATTACTATCCCCTGAGTTACTTGGAGGTCCAATTTTTGATAAAGCCCCACTGATAACATACAGAATGGGCCCTAACATCAAAAATATTCTGGAATCTACGCAAAATTTAGTAACACCAAGATCAGGGATGTATAAATGTAATATGTGCAAGTACTGCAGATTTGTCCAGGCAGGTACAGCCTTTACAGTTAAGAACAGGAAATTCCTCATCAGGGGACGTTTCACTTGTTCCAGTACCCAAGTGGTATACCTTGCTCAATGTTCATCATGCCCCAGTTTTTACATTGGCAAGACTGAGAGGAAACTCCAGGAAAGAATGTACAAGCATTTGTATGCCATAAGAAGAATGAAAACAGACAATGCTTTGGCTATGCACATTCAGAACAACCCAAACCATGAGTTTACATTTATGGTTATAGTTCAACTGTATAATACCAAATCTTATGGACCTGAGACATATAGATTAGAATGTAAAGAGCTTCTTTGGCAATTATGATTGGAAGCATATCACCCCCCTGGGCTTAACAGCTCGTTATCCATTAGTTGTTTTTTAAAACTTAAAAGTTTGAAGAGGTGATGAGCTGTTTATTCTCACAATTTTTTAAAATGAGAGTCAAAAAATGACAAATGAGAGTCGACAAATTAATGGTTTTATAACTCTTTATTAGTCGACAGTGGTGGAGGGTTAATAGTTATCAGTTATTGTTATGATTATACATCATGATCATTATTTTAAAATATATATTATTGATTCATATTTTATTATTTAGTAATTTTAGGTCTAGATACGCTAACTTTTAGACCTGTTTTATTTAATGACAATATTAAACCTATACTGAGTAGCCTAAATTTATATTATATTATATGTTACATGTCATATTTTATATTTCTATATTATTATTTTTAATATTTAGGAGATATGATTAATATTATATTATTTTCCTTTGGTAGCTGTTCTAGTTATTTAGATGCTTAGGACAGTATGCATTAATTTCATTATATTTATTATAATCCTTTCATTAGATATTTTACTTGAAAGCAGGCAAGATACAATGTATGTATAGGTAATTTTTGATCAGGAAGTGTCGCGCTTCCATTATTAGTATTTATGCTGTAGGTTGAACATCGTTTATTTTTATGTTATTATATATTTTACATATTTATCTACTTTATACAGTTTAATAATCAAAATATTGGGCTTTTTTCTTTCAGTTTCAAAGCCTGCTATTATTACAGTCTCGGTGTATGAATTTTTTATTATGTTAATAGAGAATTGCAAATGCACCTTAGTTAGCTGTGATCTGTACCTTTAAGGAGCTAAAGAGAGAGCAAGGGGCATGGTTAAGTATTTCAATGCTGGTATTTAAACTCACCTGTAATGGTGAGAATGTTTTGCTTGTCTGAAGAAGTTAGTGCAAGGTACTAACAAAAAGCTTTTACAGTGGCTTAATAAAAGTTGTTGTTTTTTATGTTTTTTACACTTTGGACTGGCCTGAGTCGAGTTCTTGGCTTTTGAATTAGCGGTGGTTTTCACTAGTTTGTTTTTCCAGTCTTGAAAGTTTATATCTTCTTATATGTATTATTGGACAAGATTATGATTCACGAATATTAATACTGTAGGGGATATTTAACCACTTATGGATATCTGGACAGATGATTATGTATCTAATTTATTCCTGGTCGGCAGGCTCCATATGAATCTAGTGTTACTAGCAACTTCCAATTTTGGTAGTTTTTGTGGATTCTGGATAAATATACACAGTGTTTGAGTATACTATCATTATTAGGGAATAATCAGTCTTTATTATGGTTGATTTTTCTATTGGCCATTAGCTTATTCGTATGGGACTAATTCCCTTGACTGGTCTGGCTCTAAGCTTGGGCTATCCACCTGCCCAATAGTGTCAAGGTTATTAAAATACTACTATTCTTTGCATTATATTTGAATGTAAGGGGTTGATGTCCTTTGTGAAAGTTGGATCAGTATATGCGATGACCATATGACTTAATCACATGGATGTGAGCTATAGTGGACTCAACACTGGTAGAAAGGAAGCAGGACTCAGCGGGACTACTTAGTAATTGTTGATATTTATCCATATGGATGCTATATGATTGTTTTAAAAAATATAGGATTGGAACTAATTGGTAAGCCTAGGCTGATATTGTCCTGGCAAGTTGCCAGAAGTTGATATTGTCCACTTTATAGTTAGATTTGGGCATATACTTTTTTGATGCTCACTCACTATGGAGATTTCAAATTTGATTAAGGGACTATCCTCCGATCGTGAGGACCTGCCAATTTTTGGAAAAGGGATGGACTCTAATTTAGATAATGGGGCCACACCGATCAATAGGAGTGATGCATGTGAGGCTGTGTTTGCCATTTTAACTAAACATATGCGCTCCCTTAGAAATAATGTATGGCATTACAAACTGTTTAAGCCCTATACAGTTAAAGGGGTAATGCCCAGAGGCTTACGAGTCAGAACTCAACCAATGGTTAGTAATCCAGATCAGGCTTTACTTCAGGAATGGAAGGAAGCACAGCACAAAACTTCAATGCAATTTGTTGAGATATTGATGGGTTTTCACGATAGAACTATTAATTCAGAAATTGTTGCTATTACTAAATTAAGTGAACAAACTAAGGAATTTGAGGGACAACCCACTTATTCTTTATGTCTTAAGAAACTTAGTACGGAATTGACTAATTTGGAAACACAACTAAAGGAAAGGAAAAAGAAATAATTCCTTAGGGATGTCACAGACTATGAACAAGGGGATCCTGTCTCTAGGGATAGTAGTAAGCATGTCAGGTTTGCACAACCATTTACGAATCCGGTTAAAAGGAAAAGAACTAGATCAATACTTAAAAAAGCATATGACACATCAGGGGATGATTCCTCATCTGGGTATGAGGTTGAAACTATGGTATCCACAGGCTCACCAGTACAAAAGAGGAGGAATTCCAGTAATTTGAAAGATTTAAACCAAAAAGGGGGGGGTAGAAAACACAGAAAGTATAGTGAATATGGAGGGATTACTACGGACGTTTATACAGAAACATCAGTAGAAAATGTACTGAATATTTCATCATACCTCCTCTCCTCCTTGAAAAGAAGTATATTGAATCAAGGTCTTTCATATATACCTGGTGGATTTGTTTCTGAAGATTATTTTGTCAGAGATGTAGTTGAGTTTTGTAGGATACTTAATCTAAAACTGTTTTTCCATGATAAAGGCGATACCGATGCTCATGATCAGTTTAGATATCACAAATCTACTTTTTCTCCCCCAATGCACCCAAGTGTTCAAGCATTTCTAAATTCTACACTTAGGGATCTCCACTTCAATTCCAGGTATAGTTATATTAAAGCAAGTAATGTAACTACACAGGAGATTAATATTATTTCTAACCTGGCTGACAATCATGAAATTGTGATTTTGACACCTGATAAAGCTAGAGCTGTAGTGGTGCAAAATTGGGAGCAGTATGATACGGAGGCCAAAAATCAACTTGCTGATAATAGACATTATGTGCAATTGACATATAACCCTACTAAACAGTTTCAAAAACAACTAGATGATTTTTTATCATTGGCTGTTGAAGAAGGAATTATCACAGATAATGTCAAAAAACAACTCACTATTTTTGATCCTAATAATCAATACGTATACCTTCTACCTAAAATACATAAAAATTTGTATAAACCTCCTGGCTGGCCAATTTTGTCCGGTAGAGGTTCTATGACCGAGCCCCTCTCTCTGTATCTGACCAAATATTTAAAACTTTTATTAAAATGGGTTAGAGCCCGTCTGAAGTATACAAATGAATTCTTGCAGGTCATCATGGAGATGCAGACAGAGGATGATTGGATACTGTTTACCCTGGATGTCAAGGCCCTTTATGCCAATATTCCGCACTGGGCTGGCATACAGGCATTGGAATATTGGCTATATAGGTCAGAATTGTATCCACATGGCTTTAATACACTGCTTTTATGCCTGACTGAGCATGTATTAACAACAAATGTATTTTTCTATCACAACATTTGCTATCTACAAATCAAGGGTACAGCTATGGGGCGTCATTTGCTCCTATATATGCAGATATATTTATGGTATATATAGAAGAGCAGATCATATATGACTGTTCCCATAACCTGTACCTTGATCAAATAGATATTTGGATGATTGCTGGATGGTATGGAGATTTGATGAGGAACATCTGATGGAGTTTGTGGAATACCTAAATGAGAACAAATGGGGAATTGAATTTACGGTGAACTACCATAAAAATAATATCATTTTTTGGATGTTATGGTTAGTAGGGCTCCAGGTCTCCAGCTTTCAACCCCCCATATATGTAGAAATATTCCTAAATCACAATATATGAGGGTGAAACGAATATGCTCACAGGACGATACCTATATGCACTATAGAGATGACTTGACTAAGAGATTCAGAGAGAGGGGCTATAGACCAGGACACATTATGCAGGCCAGGAATGCTGTCAATAGCAGGGATAGGACAGCACTTTTACAATATCATGATAAACAAGGTAGAAGTACTTGTTATCCTAGACTAGTGACTACTTACGGAAGAAATGTTGGGGCACTTATTGAAAGTGTACAATCCAATTGGAACATCCTTATGGCAGATCATAGGCTCTCGGAATTAGTGGGAGCTAACTGCCTATTTTCCTTTAGGAATGGCAGAAACCTTGCATCTCTCTTTAATCATTACAAACAAGGAAGATATCAACCTGAAGTGAAATTGCAGAGTACTATTTAGGGACAAATTGCCATACGATGTTATCCATGTGGTCATTGTACGCATTGTAGTAGATTATTAAAAAACAACAGCTTCACTAGTAAAAATACAAGTATTTAAATACAGAATTTCTGAACACATCAGTGAAATTAGAAATAAGAAACATACAAATGCTCTATATAAACTCTCTGAAGTTCACCAAACAGCATATTTTCACTTTATAATTATTGATAAAATTATGGGTATCAAACATAATAAATCTGGATGGCATGAGTTATTGAATGCCAAAGAGAGAAAATGGTTCATTAAACTGGGAGGGCTTTTTGCCCCAGGATTAAATGAGCATAAGGAAACCAAGTCTTTGGGCTTTAAAAAATGTACTAGATGCAACCAGAAGATGTCTATCACTGACTTTCACACCATATGTGTTTACTGCCTGGGAACAGTACATCTTCAAGAGTCTTACTCAACCTGCCACTCTTTTAACTCTAGAGTGCTGTTAGAGTGTAAAAATAAATTGATTGTGAGAGGTCTGTTGAAGTCCTCCTTCCAAGAAGCTCTAGAAGGGGTCTATATCACATAGTCGAAGTTACCTAACTTAGAACACCTAATGTTCAAACCATTTTGTTCGAAGTTACATAACTTCGACTACCTAAATAAAAAGAAAAAAACACAAAGGACAACAAAATAAACTATTGTAAGCAGGGGTCAAGCCCCCCTGCACCCCCCACTACTTAACTCTACCAACTCCAAGATCGCACCACATTGAAGTGAATGGAAACCTCCGCCTATGGAGATTTCCATTCACAAGCTCGAACTTATACAAATTCGAACATATGGTCTCGACCATATGTTGTTCGAACTTGCAACAGTTCGATGACGTGATAGGAACCCCTCTAGAAGAAGGTCAGGGCACTTCAGGATCAGTGAAATCTCCTTCATCCAAATCAGACAAGTCCACAAAAAGATCTTCTCCCTCTTCAGGACAATTGGAGCCCGTTAAAAAGTTAAGTAAAATTGCATCTCGGGCCAAAACTACTTCGGAACCAACAAAAACTGCTTCATCGATTCCAGCTTTATTGGCGCCAATGGAGTTTGAGCTTAGGAGCTGGTTCCCAGAATTGGAGCCAGTTACGCCTGTGTTGAGATCACCTATTTTACAATCAATAAGATCTCCTACCCTTTCCTCTAAGTCCTCCAGAAGCTTTTCGGATGATGATGTGGATAGGGTGGTGCATAGGTTTCTAAAGACATTGGTGCGGGCTAAACTCCTCTCGTCTCCAACCTATATGGATTCGAAGCCAGCCAAGACCATCCCATCGACTTGGATTCCTCCTCTGAGCTGACCCTGGTCCTTGGAGCCATAATGCTTGGAACCGACTGATGTGGAACCATCGATGCCGAGAACCATCCTGGCGCGTTCGGAACTGACATCTGCTCTGACATCCTTGGTCCCATCGAGGAGTCTAGGAGCCGATGCCCTCCGGTTGAATCCGGGAAGGGGAGGGGAGTCAGAATGGACAGTTGTTGGATCCGACCCTTCCTCTGGGGGCTTCAGTGTGGATAAGCTTGGCTCCTACATCGGCTTCGGTGCCAACTCCCTTGGTTCTGGGGATTTCTTCTGGCTCTTTGGAGCCGTAAGTGTCTTTGGATCAGGGGAAGGGGGCTTTCGAGCTGATGAAGAGGGTGCTGTCTCCTCAGACAGCTCCACTCAAAGGTTCTAACATTCCTCCCCCTAAGGCACTGGCGTCTGTCTCTGCACCACACATCCACAGACCAACGGAGACCCTAGGCCTCAGGGTACCCCATCGGGTGAACCCTTCTCTTCCAAAACCTCTCCAGAATAACCTTCTGAAGAGGTCCCTCAAAAGAGACTCTGCAAGAGGAAGCATCTGGACTCCCCAGTTGAGTCAGTCACCTCAGACACAGACCTTGAGTGGGAAGGGTCCCCACGGTCACTTTCAGAGGATGTCTCCTTTGGGGACATCCTAGAAATCCTTAAACAGAGAGGTGGCTGAAAACCCATCATCCCTGCTGATGAGGAATCTGTCTACCTGAAGGCTTTTGGGCCCTCCCTCAGCCACTCGAGTGTCTCTGCCTTTCGATGAACTTATGGAACTAGTCAGTCAAAAGGCATGGGAGTCTTCAGATGCAGTGGAGCCTGTCCCTAGGAGGCCAAATAAGTCCATCACAGCCCCTTCAGATAAAGGCTTCTTGACCAAAGGTGTCCCTGTAGATGCTATGGTGGTGGCAGCTTCCACCAAAAAGGAGCTTTCTGAAACATCCTCTACTGTCCATCCACAAAACAAGGAGTCTCATACAATGGACAGATATGGGAAGCACATGTTTACTTCAGCGACCTTTGCACTGAGATCACTGAACTACTCGATGCATTTTACAAGGCTCCTAAAGGAGCTAGGAAATACTCTACAAGGTTCAGAAGCTGCAGGGGTATCAGACAAGATTTTCTCTCAGGTCTCCACCTTAAACTCTGTGGTCAACTCCTCCATGAGGCTCATTTCTTATGAAGCAGATGGAGCGAGCAGAGCAGCGGGTTCAGGAGTATCCCTAAGGAGACATTCCTGGATGTGCTTATGCGACTTCCTTTATCAATGCCCCATTCGATGGCTCATCCTTGTTCGGGCCAAAAGTTAAGGAGACGTTAACCAGGTGTGAATAAGAAGGAAAGACTCTCTCTCCCGTATGAGTCCATTTTTCCATACCTTCTAGACCTTATCCAAAAGGCCAGAAGTGGAAAGATGTGGCTCTGTAAATCCCAGAGAGTTTTCCAGGACACACATGGTGACTCTTCCCCTAGGGGCAGAGGGGGAAGTACAAATAGAAGATGCCATCCTCACGGTGGAGGGGGTCCACAAAACCAGGGTGACAAAGACTCTTTCCATGGTCATCCCTTTCAGTGCTCCTGAAAGGAGGCCCATCTGTCCATCTCTGCAGGGAGTCAGGGGTCGCTTATCCTTGTACCTAAAACCCTGACTGGAAATAACAAAAGACAAATAGGCACAGGGTATCATATCCAGAGGATACTCCATACCATTTTCTCTTCCCGTCCTGAACATAAAGAAAACTCTGGATGTTCCAGTCAGAGGGATCAAGCAGCTATAGAAATTCACAAGTTGCTAGAAAAAAGAGCCATCCAAAGAGTCCCTGCAGACAAAATAAGATCCAGAACTTACTCAAGATTCTTTTTAGCGCCAAAAAGAACAGGGGACTGGAGACCAATTTTGGATCTTAGCAGGTTAAACGAATCAGTAAAAAAGACCAAGTTCCAGATGGTAACACTGCAGTTGATTCTTCCCTTTTTGGGAAAAGACAACTGGATGTGCTCTACAGACCTCCATGATGCGTACTACCACATAAAGATGGACAGGCCATCCAGGAGTCATCTGCGCTTCCAGCTAGGAGCCAGTCATTACCAGTTTCAAGCTCTGCCCTTTGGTCTCACTACAGCCCCCAGAGTGTTCACCAAGTGCATGGCAGTAGTCATGTCTTACCTGAGACCTCTAGAATTCCGAGTGTTTCCCTATCTAGTCAACTGGCTCCTAACTGCCACAACCAAGCATCTACTATTGGAATCAAGAGACACCACTCTCTCTTTTCCTCTGCTCTCACCTGGGAATCACCATAAATTACAAAAAATCTGCCTTGTTGCCATCGCAACATATCATGTTTATAGGAGCAGATCAGACACAATAAACATGAAGGCAAAGCTTCCTTCAGAAAGAGTCCTAGTTCTGAGACACCAAGTTTTCAACCTTCTCTCCAAAACAAAAGTACAGGCAAAAACAGTCTTGAAAGTCTTGGGAACCATGGCAGCGGCAATAACTTTAGTTCTACTTGCACACATGCACATGAGAATTCTACAATGGCTACTATTCACCCAGTGGTCATTACAGGATCTACCCATGTTTCACCAAATTCTGTTAACAGAGTCCTGCAAGAGGGACCTTCGCTGGTGGCTTCACTCCAGTCACGTAACATCAGGTCAGCTATTTCTTCCCCCTCAGCCGGTAGCCACAGTGACCATGGATGCCTCCCATATAGGGTGGGGGGGATTATCTGGGCAAGACAGTTCAAGGCACGTGGCAGGATCATGAAGCCCATTTGGACATCAATATCCTAGAGATGAGAGCAGTGCTTTTGACTTTGCAGGCACTCCAGGACTCTCTTCCACTGGAAACAATTGCAATACAAACTGACAACATGTCGGTTTTCTGGTACATAAACAAACAAGGGGGAAAACAGGTCCTATCCCCTTTGTCGAGAGGCCCTCAGATTGTGGCAGTGGGCGATCTCCTCCCAGTGCTTTCTCATAGCAGTGCACATCCCCGGGAGGTCCAATGTGATAGCAGACAAACTCAGCAGAACGATTCTTATGCCCCATGAGTGGTCCGTAAAACAAGAAGTAGCGGAGAGGATCTTCCGCAAATGGGGCCAGCCTTGCTGTGACCTTTTTTCCACTCCCATGAATGCCAAATGCAGCTGCTTTTTTGCCCTGATCCCCGCTCCGGGGGAGTCTCCAAGGGATGCACTTGTACACGATTGGCCCTCGGGACGACTTTATGCCTTTCCTCCCTTTCTTTTGATACTCAAAGTTCTTCAGAAAGCCAAATCATTGGGAAGCAAGCTAATCCTCATTAGTCCATATTGGCCTCATCAGATTTGGTTCCCCCTCCTATGGCATCATCTTCAGGAGCAGCCGTGGGTTCTGGACCCATTTCCAGACCTTCTGACTCGTATGTCTGGAACACTCCACCCTTGTCTTTGAACCCTCAAATTGACAGCTTAGCTGCTCCAATTCCAAATATAGCCAGGCTTCCTAACCTCCCTCTTTTGGTCAAGCATATCTTCTCATAAAGCATCAACAAAAAAATTATATATCAGCAAAGGGAAAAGGTTTTCTTCCTGGACATTGACAAGACACACTGATCCCTTCTATACTCCAATAACTTCTATCCTCGAATTTCTGGCAAATCTATTTAATGAAGGTGCAGTTGCAGCTACCATTCGTGTACAGTTAGCAGCAATATCTAACTTCCATATAAAAAGAAGTTATGTCTTACCATAACGTTCCATCTATATTGTTGATCCTCGTTCAGTCATTACGTATGGGTATCGGTTCCAAGCTCGCGTTAGCTTCAAACTCTCGAGCTAAACTCTTACCCATAATTCCCCTCTCCCTGTTAATTCAGATTGAGTTTGGAAGTTAAAGAAGGTAGAGGCTATCTCTGGTCAAATAACCTAAGAGAACTGGATGGTGAGATCCACTAGAAACCACAGGAGGGGGAAGGACGGAGGGTCGTAATGACTGAACGAGGACCAACAATACAGATGGAACGTTATGGTAAGACATAACTTCTTTATCTGATATTGTTAATCCTCGTTCATTCCTTATGTATGGGACAGACTCCCAGCTACCTATATTCCTGGGAGGCTCTCATGGAAGGACATTCCTGAGCACCATAGAACAGAAAGATGCTCTTCCCCTGGAGGCCAAATCCAATTTGTAATGACTGATGAAGGTATGAGGTGTAGCCCAAGTTGCAACTGCACAGATGTCGTGTAAAGAAGCTCTGGCATGGAAGGCAGCAGAAGTTGCCACCGACCTTGTTGAATGAGCTTTCATGGTAGTAGGCAACAAGATATTACGTTGTGTGTAAATAAAGGTCACACAGTCCTTCAACCATCTAGCCAATCCTAACCTAGATCCAGAAAAAGCCAAAAATAATTGGTCAGATTTACGAAAGGGTTTAGTCCTGTTAAGGTAAAAATGGATTTGCCTGTGTAAATCAAGGGTATGTAAGCAATACTCTCCTCTGTTTGAATGGTTGGGGAAGAAAACTGGCAATTCAATGGCTTGATTGATGGACATTTCAGAGATCACTTTAGGCAGAAATGATGGATTAGATCTCAGAGACACTCTATCTCTATGAAAAATCAAGTATGGACTCTTGATACATAAAGCTTGAAGTTCAGAAATACGTCTGGCAGAAGTATTAGCGACCAAAAACAAGGTTTTCCATGACAAATACTTGAGGTCGCAAGAAGAGGCTGGTTCAAAAGGTGCCATTGTCAGAGCTTGTAGAACTAATGATAAATCCCATGGTTGAATTGGTTCTCTAAAAGGTGGCTTCAGATGATTCACACCTTTTATGAAGGTCTTGCACAATTTATGGGACATAAGAAAGGAATCTTGGACACCCTCATGAAAATTAGAAATTGCAGCCACATGAACTCTAATGGTAGAGGCCGATAGACCCGATTGAAACAGGTCAGCCAGATAGTCTAGTATTATCGACACTGGTGCTGAAAAGGGGTCTACTTGTTTATCTTTCAGCCAACAGGTAAATCTTTTCCACTTGCTCGGATAAGTAATTCTAGTGGAAGACTTATGAGAAGCAATGAGAATATCACGTACTGGTAAAGAAAGATCATTCTGCCTGGCAATCAAGGGAATTGGAGTAGCCAGGCCGTTAGCTTCAGGCTGTTCAGATTGGGATGAATCAGGTTCTGTGGGTGTGAGATCAACTCTGGGATTGGATGGAGGATCCATGATCGATCTAGTAGGTGAGACCAAAGGAATGGGAAACAAAGCTGTCATTGCAAATATGGTGCTATGAGGATTACCTTGCTCTTCAACCGCCGGGCTTTCTTCAGAAACTGGGGAATGAGAGGAAAGGGCAGAAATGCGTCGAGAAGACCTGTGGGCCAATCGTGGACTAGAGCATCCCTGGGTGACTGTCCTGGAGGGGGAATCAGGGCGAAGTAGTTGCTGCATTTGTAGTTGGCCGGAGATGCAAAGAGGTCACAGCAAGGATGGCCCCAGCGGTGGAAGATCTCCGCTGCTATCAAAGGATTTAGGGACCACTCGTGAGGTTGTAGAATGCACCTGCTGAGTCTGTCTGCTATCACGCTGGAACTCCCGGGAATGTGCGTTGCTAGAAGAAAACGGTTGGTAGCCATCACCCATTGCCATGTCCTCATGGCCTCTCGAAAAAGGGGGTAAGATTTGGTTCAATATTGCTTGTTGATGTACCAGACCACCACCATTATGTCTGATTGAATCGCAAAGACGGTAGCAGGGGATGAAATGCTTGCAACGCCAGAAGCACCGCCCTCAGCTTTAGAACATTTATATGCAGATGGGCCTCCGGTTGGGACCAAGTGCCTTGGACTGTCTATCCCTGACATAGCCCCCACCCCCACCCCATCAGCGAGGCGCCCGTGGTCACTGTGGCCTTGGGTTGCTGGGGGGAAAAGGGGCGAGACCATTGAGAGAGATTGTGTGTCATCCACAAATTTAAATCCTGTTTGCACCTGTGGGTTACTCGAATCATGGCTAAAAGAGGATGCTGAAAGGGATACCATTGGGTGAGCAGTAGACATTGTAGAAGTCTCATGTGAAACCTGGCCAGAGGAACAATGGTGATGGAGGCTGCCATGGAACCCAACAGCTGTAGAACTGAGTGAGCCGTGGATTTTTCCTTTGAAAGGATTGTAATTAGTTGTTGCTTTATACTTAAAATTCTGTGCTCTGGAATAGCAGCTCTGCAGTTTTTTGTGTCCAAGATAACCCCTATGAATTCTGTCGACTGAGATGGGGTGAGATTGGATTTCTGCCAGTTTATGGTTATGCCTAGCCTTTGAGCAGCGAGGAGAGAGTATGCCAGGGCTTTTTCCAGTAGATGTCTGGTGGGGGTGGAAATGAGCCAGTCGTCTAGGTAAGGAAACACCTGGAATCCTTGAAGTCGCAAGTGAGCTGTGACAACTGCCATGTACTTTGTGAACACAGTGGGGGCTGTAGAGAGTCCGAAGGGCAGTACTCTGAACTGGTAGTGACTGGCTCCCGCACGGAAGCGCAGAAATCTTCTTGATGGCCTGTCCACTTTTATGTGGCAGTACGTATCTTGAAGATCTATAGAGAACATCCAATCATCTTTTTCCAAAAGTGGGAGGATAGACTGTATAGTGACCATCTGGAATTTTTGTACTCTCACAAACGTGTTCAATACACTGAGATCCAAAATTGGTCTCCAGTCCCCGGTTTTCTTTGGCACCAAAAATAGTCTTGAGTAGAATCCGGATCCTATCTGGTCTGGAGGGACAATTTGGATAACTCTTTTTCTTAGCAGCTTTTCTAGCTCTAGTGCTGCTTCTTCCCTTTGACTGGGTGGAACATCAGGAAGATTTTTTGAAGGGATGGGACAAAGATCGAAGGGGATATAATAACCTCTGGTTATGATCCTTTGTACCCAAGAATTGGTGGTGATGGTTAGCCAGGCAGAAGGGTACAAGGAGAAACATCCCCCAACCACCTCCAGAGGAAAGGAGTTGGGCCGCTCTTCAGGAGCGCTGGTAGGATTGGCCAGGGAAAGAGTCCCTGGAACCCTGGTTACGTGACCCCCCCCCCCTCTGCCCTGAAAGGAGCGTTTTCTCTGCCTCTGGGGGAGAACTCAGCCTGTGTGTCACAGAAAGGACCCTGAGATTTCTTGAACCATATCTTCCCATTCTTTTGGTTTCCGGAGAAAGCACGTTGAGGGGAAGAATAAAGGACACCTATGGTAGAAAGGGTCTTACCATCTTGTTCACATCTCGCCAGTGTGCTTTTAACTTTGGGCCCAAACAACGAGGAGGGCTCAATGGGGGCATTAAGAAAGGAAGACTTAAAAGGTTCTGTGAAGTTGCACAAGCGCATCCAGGCATGTCGTCTCAAGACCACAGCTGAACCCGCCGCTCTAGCTGCTCCTTCTAATGTGTGAGATATCAATCGCATAGAGGAATTAGATATAGACTCAATGGTGGCCAGCTGAGAGGCCACTTTGTCACGGACCTCATCAGACACTGCACCAGCCAAGGTTTTAGAGAGCTCAGAAACCAGATCCCTTTGAAGCCTGGTAAAATGTGCCATATAATTCAGGGACCTGATAGCAAAGGTCGCTGAAGCAAAAGTGCACTTCCCTATTCTGTTACGTGGATGGACAGTCTGGCTTTCTTCTTCTGCCAGATCCTTTTTTGTTGTGGCCGCCACCACCAAAGCATCTACAGGAAGACCTTTGGACCAATGTGGATCTGAAGCAGGAGGGGACAAGATCTTACCTGGCCTCCGTGGAATAGCTTCAACAGTATCAGGGGCCTTCTAAGCATGCTGCACGATGAACTTGACAAGTTCATCGGCAAGTGGAGTAACCCAGGAGGTAGGGGGCTGGGCACAAAAAGCCTGCAGGAACACAGATTCCTCAGGGGTCGGATTAGAGGGCTGCCAGTTACCTCTCTGTTTTAGGATTTCAAGGATATCGCCAAAGGATACCTCAGAGGGTGACCGAGGGGATCCTTCCCCCTCATCAAAATCTGTGTCTTCGGTGAGAGACTCCTCTGTGGAGTCCATGTGCTTCCACTTACACAAACTTTTCCGGTGGACCTCCTCAGCGGAAGAAGCTGGGGAAGACAATGGAAAAGGGGATTGCTGAGGGAATATTTCCTGAGGCCCTTGCACCCAGTGTCTGCTAGGTGCAAGTTGTGAAACCAGTGTGCCAGAGGAGGGCGGAGGTATAGACAGTCCGGTATCGCCAGCAGGAGCAAAAGCCTTCTCCATCAGTTGGAAGGCTGGTCCACCCGGAGAGGAGTGTATGTCAAGGACAGGGGGCATTCCTCCCCTAAGTGGCTCAGCCTGCCGACTCGGAGTTCCTGGATGGCTGTGGAGCAGCAAGCTATGCATGTCACAGCTGACATCCTGGGTCGTAGCAAAACTATCCTGCCACAAAGGCAACTGCGGTTCCTTAGTGAGATCCATAAAGGGAACCGCAGAAGGGGAAGACTGTACTATATCCATGGACTTCAAAGGCAATGAAGGAAGAGAATAAGAAGGTGTCTTTGGAGATGGGTGATCACCTCCCAAGGAAGGATAGTTTCTGGGGGGTGGAATACCTCTGGCCAAGAATGCCTGGTCCACAAGACACAACACATCATGTTTAGAAAGACTTCTAGTGGACCTCACAGAAACTGAGGGAGAAACAGGCCTGTCCACAAGGGAGGCAGAATCGGTGCCCATCTCATCTGACCGCACAGAAGACAATGGTGCTGAGAAAGACTAAACTACTCTAGTCTGCACTGAAGAAGTCATCGGTGCCGATGTCATTGTCTGCACCGACACAGGGATCGGTGCTGAATTGGTTGTCGGTGCCGAAACTGGAACCGACAAAACTGGAGTCAGTAATAAAGGCCTCGGTTCCGAGGAAGATTTCAGAGCCGACGCGGTCAAGGTCTGTGCCGACTGAACGGTCGGTGCCGATACAGTGGTAAAGGTCTGAACCGAGGAGCCCCTCGGTGCTGATATGTAGAAGGCTGCAGGAGCGGACGGAGCCAAAATCACTAATGGAGCTGAAGGCCTCAGTGCCGAAGGTCTGGGCACCGAAAGCACTGGGGCTGACTGAGAGAGGTCCAGAGCCGAAATTTTAGCCTTTTTAGATTTTGGTTGGTGAGAGTCCCCAGCCGGGGATGAAGGCAAGGATTTAGCCTTAGTAGAAACATCCATTTTCTTATGGGCTTTAGGAGGGGTTGAGACCTCTGACCCAGAAATAGCCTCTGAAAAGGGAGATTTTAGAAGTCCCTTCAGTATCAGCTTATTTTTCCTTTCTAACAAAGTTCTATTTTATTTATTTTTTTTATTTTACATTTGTTGACCGGGCTAGTCTAGCTGGATATATGTCCATTTTCAGTAGAGGCCCGGGGAGAAAAGCTCCACACAGTTTAAACAATGTTAACATAAACAACAAAAAAGAAAAAAAAAAACATATTTATACATTTTAAACATTTACTAACAGGGAGTCTGTCACTTATGAGTACATAATGAAGGTAGCATTATAATTTTAATAGGCTTAGAATAGTTAATAAGAAGGTACATTTATGTGTTGCTAAAGAATATTAGTTGAAAGAAAGAAGTTAGTAAAAGTGTTGATATAGATAATAAAGGAAGATAATGAAAATATATGGAGGGGTTGTTAGGTAATGTGTATAGTAGTGATATGAGTCACTTTAAAAAAAAATGCAGTACTAGTAAGGAGTGTGAGGAGAGGAAGCATGGTAGTATCTAGAAAAAAATAGAAATAAAGAAATATGGATAAGATAAATTAGTGAAAGAAAATTAGAAAAGTTTTCACATATAGTACAAGGTGGTTCAACAGATAAATGGGAAGCTTCCAAACAATAAACACATAAAGAGTGTACATCAGAAGTAGGCGGTTTGTGTCCACAGTCAGAACACCGCTTAAACCCTGGACTTCCCTTTTTATCTGCCATATTAACAAAAAGAAAAATACCAACAATGGTACAAGAGAGTACCCGAAGGTATGAAAGAGAAAAGCAAAGGGATTACCAACAATGGTAAGGAGAAATTACCTTGAAGTAAAAGCTGACGCAAGCTTGGAAAATGGCCGGCTTGGTTCCGAGCTCGGAACCGATACCCATATGTAAGGAATGAATGAGGATTAACAATATTAGATACGATTTTACCCCTAACTTGATGTCTCACAAACTATACAAAGCCTTCCTGAAAGGTACTAACTTATTAAGGCCACCCATAAAAACACCCCTACTACCATGGGACCTAAACCTTGTTCTGTCCTGCTTAATCTTTCCCCCCTTTGAACCTGCGTCATCATGTGATCTAACATTTTTAACATGGAAAACAAGTATGTTGATTGCCTTCACTTCTGCCATAAGAGTTTCAGAACTGTAAGCTTTATCGGTCAAGCCACCATATATGATTTTTCATAAAGATAGGATTTCCCTTCGAATAAACCCATCCTTCCTTCCAAAAGTATGTTCAGACTCTAACCTAAATCAGTCCAGAGTTACCATTTTCCTTTCTAAACCATAGCAATAAGGCCGAATATAAGCTTCACCAACTGTACGTACATAGGCAGTTACGTTTCTACCTGCAAAGGATGAAGGATTTCAGGAAATCTGATCAGTTGTTTGTGTCATTCTCAGAAGCAAAGAAAGATGCCACTGTATCTAAGGTCACTCTTTCAAAATGGCTCTCAGATTGTATCACTTATTGTATTACTTATTGTATTAGAAATATATATATATATATATGTGTGTATATATATATATATATATATATATATATATATATATATATATATATATATATTTCTAATAAGATTCTCCCCTTTAAAGTCAAACCTCATTTTACAAGAGCCATGGCAACCTCTTTGGCCTTTAGAGCTAGACTACCACTTGATAACAATTGTACTGCAGCAACTTGAGACAATGCCTCATACCTTTATAACTCATTACAAAGTAGTTTTAGCCTCCAGGGACAGGGCCTCCTTTGGGTCCACTGTCCTGAAAAATATACTCCCATGAGCCACCCAAGAAATATGGTGCTAGGGACACTGTTCCATCCAGTAAGAGTGAAGGCGCGATAGGACAACATAACATAAAAAAGTTATGTACTCACCATAACGTTCCATGTTTGTTGTCCATCTCACCTTCATTCTTACATCCCACTCTCCTTCCCCCTACCAATGGCTCCTGGAGAACAAAGAGGACAAAGAGGTTTCTTCCTGCCAAGAGTGTCTCTGACCTTCTTCATTTTCTTCATGTGATGTATTGATAATACCTTAGGTACTTAGAGTTATCAGCAAACAAGATCTGGGTAGCTTCACTACAACATGATGGGATAGGGTTACAGCCACGAGCCAGTGGAAGACCTTGAGCTTTAGTATACATCCGAGTTGGAACCAAGGATAGGTTCCGAACACAACCAGTAAGAATGAAGATGAGATGGACAACAAACATGGAAAGTTATGGTGAGTACATAACTTCTTTGTATGAAACTGAAGTCTGGCATTACTGCCTGTCACTCAATGAAGATGCACCTAGCCTTGCCCATATCTGTGCAAAACATGATCACCATTTTTTGTTAAGGTAATAAAAGCATATATAAAAAAGAGCCATACAGCAACACATCCACCTGTTTCCCCCCTACCACAAGTGTTGTAAGTTGAAAGAAGTTGCAAATTACATCATCTTTTACTGCTAATTTCTTCACTTTTCTGTTTAACTGCATTTAGGGTGCAAATTTCTATGCTCACTTCACATTTTATTTTTTAGGTTTTTTTTTTTGGCAGTAATTACGCTAAGGAAGGGGGTGCAGGGGGTATGGAAGCTCCCTTAATGGGCATGAACATTACTAACATCTGATATGTATTTTGGCTTAACTATAAACAAATTACTGCTAAGTACTTTTAATGTATATTTGTTTTTGTCTTTATGCAGTCAAACTTGTGATGACTAAAAATTCATTTGAAATACATATATACAAACCCTGCTTGGAGCTTTTCTCTGTGGATCTCCACTGAAAAGGAGCTTTTTCCCAGTTGTACTTTCTTGGTAAGAAATGCTAATAAATAATAGTAATAAATTACAGTAATCTATAAAACAGGAATAAGTATTCTTACCACTTCTATGGCTTTGGTGCCATTACCTTTGTTTTGGAAATAATTTTAATTTGCATACATGCATTAATTCTGTTAGTTGTCTATATCACCTATGAATGAATACAGAATCAATATGAGAAACTATATGCTAAAGTAATCAGACAAACTCAATAGGAAATAAACTTCCAAGTTAATAATATTGTATCACAAGGTGGCCTGTAGCATGAAACAACAGTTCAATTCATACAAGAAGGTGAATGATCTGTAGAAAGTGTTAAATGAATACACTTACACATGTTGTAAAGTAGGGGATGGTGGCCCGCTAGTAATGAGTGAAAAATGGTGTAAGGTGCTTAAAGTAAGTCACACTGAATTCACCAATTGACTCCTTCCACGCCAGGGATGTCACTTTATCCAAACAGAATGGCATCACCCAAGATGGTACAAGTAAAAAATTGTACCATATTCCTTAGTTAGTCAGGAGGAGCACTCATACCTATTGAATGAGTTGTAGAATTATAAAATAAGAAGTTATGTACCTACCATAACGTTCCATGTTAGTTGTCTTCTCTCGTCTTCTTTCTTGCTTGATGGGTTCGGAGCCGATCCTCGGCTCCGACTCGGCAGTTGCTAAGCTCGAGAGTCACTTTTACCAGCTCGAGGCAGCCCCATATCCCATGATGCAAAGCGGTAGGTACCCAGATCTCGTTTGATGACAAAGGGCAATAGCACCAAGCATAAATACTTCCCAAAGGAAGAAAGAAAGCCTACAGGATGAAAGAAGGACCAGCTCTGAATGGTCTTCAGCATAATAATTTCTTGTAGAAAGGTCTGTCCAGGCCTGGGGGAAGGAGGGAGGGTCGCAAGAAAGAAGGCGAGAGAAGACAACTAACATGGAACGTTATGGAAGGTACATAACTTCTTAATGTTAAGTTGTCAATCTCGCCTTCATTCTTGCTTGATGGGATCGCGTCCCTAGCACCTCTATCCTGGGTGGCTCAATGGAACAGACTCTTGAGGACTGTAGAGCCAAAACTGGCTCTGTCCCTGGAGGCCAAGTCCAATTTGTAATGGGAAACAAAAGTATGAGGAGTGGCCCAAGTGGCCGCTGCACAAATAGTGTCTAAAGGAAGTCTAGCTTGAAAGGCTGTAGAAGTAGCTAAGCTCCTAGTTGAATGTGCTTTAGGTTTTGAGCACAGCTGTTTTCCCCTGAGCAGATAAATTTCAGAGATGACAGAAGAAAGCCATCTAGATAAAGTCACTTTAGAGACAGGAAGGCCTTTCTTGTTATCCATAGGAAACAAAGAGTTGATCGGATTTCCTAAATTGTTTAGTTCTGTCCAAATAATATCTGAGTTGGCGGTGGACATCAAGATAATGTAGTTTTTGTTCCGATCTGTTTGAATAGTTTGGAAAAAATACAGGGAGATCAATGGATTGATTCAAATTAGTCTTTGAGGCGACCTTAGGCAAAAAGGTCGGATTAGTTCTCAATGATACTCTGTCCTTGTGAAAGACCAAATAGGGGGGTCGAACTGATAGAGCATGAAGTTCAGACACCCTTCTGGCCGATGTAATAGCTACTAGGAATAATGTTTTCCAAGAAAGAAATTTTAGGGAGCAAGAAACAGCTGGCTCGAAGGGGGGAAGAATCAAGGATGTCAGCACTAAATTTAGATCCCATTGAGGAGGAGGATTCCTGATTGGAGGCTTTAGCAGGAAAATTCCTTTCAAGAAGGCTCTACAAAGCCTATGGGACATAATATTGTGATCTGCGATCCCGACATGAAAGTTCGAGATAGCAGCCAATTGAACTCTAACTGTGGAAGAAGAGGAGCCTGCATGAAAAATCTCCGCTAAGAAGTCCAAAACTACCTGAACTGGGGCAGTGAAGGGATCAATATTCTTGGCTTTAGCCCAATAAGAGAAACGTTTCCATTTGCTTGTATAAATCCTCCTGGTAGAGGATTTTAAAGAAGCTACTATGATGTCTCTAACAGGGTTAGAGATCAAAGGAAGCCTGGCTAAGGAAGGAAGTGGAGCAACCATGCTGAGAGGTTGAGAGACGGGATAGACCGGTGCAGCTGACCGGATTGGTGAACCAGAAGATCTGGCACTGGGTCCAAAAGGTGACGATGGAGGAACGGAAACCAAATTTGTCGAGGCCAATAAGGAGCAATGAGAATCATTTTGGCTCTCAAAATGGTAGCTTTCTGGATAACTTGAGGGATCAGAGGAAAAGGGGGAAAGGCATAAAGAAGTCCCTGGGGCCAATCCTGGGTCAGAGCGTCTCTGGGGGGATGGCCTGACAGAGGGAAGAGAGAGAAGAAGTCTGGGCATTTGCTGTTTTGGGGAGTAGCAAAAAGATCGCAACATGGGCGATCCCATTCCAGAAAAATCTCCTCCACTATAAATTGCTTGAGAGACCACTCGTGAGGCATGAGAATAGCTCTGCTCAATCGGTCCGCTAAAATGTTGGTTTTCCCAGGGATGTGCGTTGCTACCAGAAACCGATGAGAGGAGATCGCCCATTGCCACAATCTGAGCGCTTCTCGACACAAGGGGTAGGACTTGGTTCCGCCCTGTTTGTTGATATACCAAACTACAGACATGTTGTCTGTGTGGACTGCAATCGTCCCTACAGGAAGAGAGTCGTTGAGGGCTTGCAACGTTAAAAGCACTGCTCTCATCTCTAGGACATTTATGTGCAGGTGGTACTCGAACGGTTGCCACGTCCCATGAACCATCCTGCCCTGATAATGCCCCCCCCCACCCGATCAGGGAGGCATCCGTGGTGACAGTGGCTACCGGGGATGGGGGTACAAAGTGTCTGCCTTGGTGAATCTGGGGAGAAGTGATCCACCAAGCAAGATGATTTTTTGCAAATCTGTGTCACCAGAATTTGGTGACGCATAGGAAGTTGTTGGTAAGACCACTGAGTGAACAACATCCACTGAAGAAGGCGCATGTAGAAGCGAGCCGGGGAAGAAGAGTAATGGCCGCAGCCATGAGACCTAATACCTTTAGAACCATTCTGGCCTGTACTTTCTTGTTGGCTAGAATGATCCTGACATGACTTTGAATGTCTGAAACTCTTTGGTCTGTAAGGGTAGCTGACATCCGAACAGTGTTTAAGTTTGCGCCTATGAAAGTAATAGACTGGCAGGGCAATAAGGATGACTTTTCGAAGTTGATCGAGATGCCCAAATGAGAACAAAGATTTATTGTGTAACCCCTGGCTTGAACAAGCTGATGCCTGGTGGTGGCTGACAGGAGCCAGTCGTCGAGATACGGAAACACCTGGAATCCTTGACGTCTCAGGTGAGCCGTGACCACTGCCATGCATTTGGTGAACACTCTGGGGGCTGTGGTGAGACCAAAGGGCAGGGCTCTGAACTGGAAATGACTGGACCCCAGCCGAGCGGAGAAATCTCCTGGAGGCGTCTGTGAATTTTTATGTGATAGTACGCATCCTGAAGATCTATTGAGCACATCCAGTTGTCCTTCTGCAAGAAGGGCAGAATCGACTGAAGAGTGACCATTCGGAATCTTGTCTTCCTCACAGACTTGTTGAGTCTGCTGGGATCAATATTGGTCTCCAGTCTCCCGTCTTTTGGGGACCAAAAGAACCTTGAGTAGATTCCGGGCTCTGAATGGTCTGTTGTAACTGGCTGAATGGCTCTTTTGCAGTAGTTTTGAGACTTCTAACTCTGCAATTTCCCTTAGACCGGGTGGTACATCTGGAAGGGAATTTGAGGGATAGAAAGGACTTTCCTCGAAAGGAATTTTGTAACCCTCGGATATGATCGACTGTACCCATCTGTCTTGAGTGAGAGAACGCCAGGCTTCTGGGTACAGCGATAGTCTTCCCCCGACTGCCTCCAAGGAGGGACAGCCGGGCAACATCTCAGGGATGCTGAAAGGGCTTGTCAGAGAGAGACTCTCTGTTTCCCTGGTTTTGTGGAGCCCTCTGCCTCTAGAGCGTCTGTTGTTGTTACCCCTCTGCCTCTAGGGGTAAACTGACCACGTGAATCCGGCGTGACTCCTTGGGATTTGCGGAACCACATTTTGCCACCCTTCTGTCCTTTGGGATAAGGTCTAGAAGGGGTGGAAAAACGGACTCCTACGGCAGAAAGAGTTTTGCCGTCCTGCTCACACCTGGTCAGCGTTTCCTTCACTTGAGGGCCAAACAAAGCTGACCCATCAAAGGGAGAGTTTGTGAAGGACGCCTTAAAGGGATCTGCAAAATTACATAGCCGCATCCAGGCTTGGCGTCTAAGAGACACACCTGTACCTGCGGCCCTACTCGCTCCATCAGCAGCATATGATATCAGCCGCATGGAGGAGTTTGCAATGGAGTTAAGGGTTCCTAGCTGCAAAGCAATTTTTTCCTGAGCCCCCACAGCTGTAGGATCCTGCACAACTTCACCTAGCTCCTTAAGGATATCCCTTTGGAGTCTGGTGAAATGACAAAGGTAGTTCAGCGAACGCATAGCAAAGGTCGCTGAAGAAAACATCCGCTTACCATATCTGTCCATGGTCCTAGAGTCCTTATTAGGAGGATGGACAGGTACGGAAGGATCTGCAAGTTCCTTCTAGGTGGCAGCCACCACCACCATGGCATCAGCGGGGACACCTTTTGTAAGGAATTGCTTGTCCGACGGGGCAGTAATAAATTTGGAAGGCCTCCTAGGGACAGGCTCTACAGAGTCAGGAGCAGCCCACGCCTTTCGAGCAATCACCTGCATAAGGGGGTCGAAAGGCGGAGACACCCAGGAGGTGGAGGGCCGAGATCCAAACGCCTCTAGGTATACTGACTCATCCTCAGAGGGATTATTGGTGGGCCAGTTTCCCCTCTGTCTAAGGAGTTCTAGGATGTCTGAGAAGGAGACATCCTCAGAGGGGGATCTTGGGGATCCCTCTGACTCATCTAAGTCAGTATCTGAAGTGATAGACTCGGGGGAGTCTACGTGTTTCCTCTTACATGTCCTCTTCCGCAGAGGATCCCCCGACAAATCAGGAGAATCCTCAGAAGAGGGGGATATTCCCAGTGGGGAAACCTGAGGCGGAGGATCTCTGGGTCCTGGAGCAAGAGAAGTGGCCGAGATGTCAACAGGCACCAAAGAGGGAGGAGCTAAGGGAACAGACTGCTGGCTGAGACCAGTGGCCAGCACACTCTTCATCACCTCGAAGGCCCCCCTCCCAGGAAGGTCCGAGAGAACCCGCTCCGAAGAACTAGGAACTCCAGGACCCACCGAAAAGGAGGGCTCTGAGGCAGATGTCGGAGCCGAGCCCACCAAGGCCGAGGCTCCAAGGGGAAGAGCGGGCTCGGACAAGGGTCCGATGCCACTCACCCCCTCGGAGGAGACCAGGGAAGCCCGGCCACTGAATCCCTCTAAGGAAGGTCTCGAAGAGGAGATAAGAGTAGAGGCTGAAGGAGCAGAAAGGGGTATCTGTCCCTCAGCCATAGCAGAAACTATTCCCGAAGACTCCAACTCCAAACTCTGAGGTAGAGTCGAAGGAGAAACTGCAATGGGGTGTGGACTAATAGTCGTCTGCTGAGACGGACTATGTAGCATTTGGGCCAGTGCCTGTGACTTTAGTAATCTACTGACCACTCTCTCCAACTCATGGTCAGAAAGCCTGGATGACCTTGAAGATCGGCTCCGATGGCTCCGCTCCGAGAGGAGAGGCGAAGCCGGAACCGAAAGTATCGGCTCCAAGGAAGGGGACCTAGACCTCTTCCTCGAAGGAACCATCGGAGCCGATGAAACCACTGAAACTGTCGGAGCCGACAACTTATCGGCACCGACAGGTAGCTTCGATGCATCGGCTCCAGCGGGCCGATACAGCCATAAATGTAAGGGTGTCGGAGCCGATCGGGCCGACACCGATGCCTGGGCCACATGGTGGTCGGAACCGATCGGAGCCGACACGAAGTGGTCGAACCAGAGTCGGCACCGATAGCCACGGTGCCGAAGGTTTAGGTAAACCAGAATCGGCTCCAGCCGGAGCCGATCTCGACTCTGAATGAGTTGGAGCCGAGGCCACAGGCTTGGACACAGAAGCCTGGGCCTTGGAAGACTTAGAAGTCTTAGATGGGGCCGACTTAGCCGGAGAGCCCTCCGGCTTAAGAAGGCCCCTCAAAATCAATTTATTTCTTCTTTCCTGCAGGACTCTCTGGCTAAAGGAATGACATACAGCACAGGAGTCCTGCAGGTGAAGAGGCCCCAGACAGTAAAGGCAAGAAGTGTGACCGTCTGTCAGAGACATCTTCTGACAGCACGAGTCACACTTCTTAAAGCCTGAGACCCTTTCTTTAGACATGGTGATAAACACACACACACAACACCAGTCCAAGAAATTAAATTAAATTTACCAAAAGGTATCAATAACAGACACACACACACACCCTAACGGGGGGGGGAATGGGATGGGTGAAAGTCTGACTAAAAGTTATGAGGAGACAGGGAAATTTTCTGTCAGAAAGAGTTTAAAACTAAGTTAAAACTAATAATTTTAAGGTTTTTTGTAAAAAGGGGCTAAAATAGTAAAGTAACAATTCACTTACCAGGAGCTGGTAAAAGGAGGACCTCATCAGCGAAGCGGCAAACGAGATCTGGGTACTTACCGCCTTGCATCATGGGATATGGGGCTGCCTCGAGCTGGTAAAAGTGACTCTCGAGCTTAGCAAGTGCCGAGTCGGAGCCGAGGATCGGCTCCGAACCCATCAAGCAAGAATGAAGGCGAGATTGACAACTTAACATTAATAATTTGTGACAACAGAGAATCTTAATGTACTAAAAACTTACTTTTGAGGTAAAACCAAACATAAGGCCAAGTGTTCTGATCTCCCAGATGTGATGCCATTATAGCTTTAGATAATGGATAATTGTATACTGTTACCCTATTGGAAAAAAAGAAGTTATGTACCTACCATAACGTTCCATGTTAGTTGTCTTCATCTCGCCTTCTTTCTTGCTGGTTGGGATCGGAGTCGATCCTCGGCTCTGACTTGGCCATCTTCTATAGCTTGAGAGCTGTTTACTGGCTCAAAGCTACCCCTTATCCCATGATGCCTAGCGCCAGCTACCCAGATCTCATTTGAAATAGCTAATACCAGATATAACTATTGAATGAGCCCCTCCAAACAAAAGGTTAAGCATACCTGTCCTACTCTCTAAGTCAGTAGAGAAAACAAACCAGAGAACACTCAGCCAGTGAAACCTGAACTCCTCTCAGTCCAATAGGACAGGGGGATGGAGGGGGGGACGCAAGAAAGAAGGCGAGATGAAGACAACTAACATGGAACGTTATGGTAGGTACATAACTTCTTTATGTTAAGTTGTCAATCTCGCCTTCGTTCTTGCTGGTTGGGACAGTGTCCCTAGCACCTACAATCCTGGGTGGCTCATTGGAACAGACTCTTCAGAACAGTAGAACCAAAGCTAGCTCTACTCCTGGAGACCAAATCCAGCTTGTAATGAGAAATAAAGGTATGAGGATTTGCCCAAGTAGCTGTGGCACAGATAGCGTCCATGGGCAACCTAGACTGGAAGGCTACAGATGTGGCTAAGGCCCTAGTAGAATGCCCCTTCGGTTTGATAGGCAACTCTTTGTTCCTTAGTTGATAGACAAAGGTAATGATGTGAGACAACCACCTGGATAAGGTCACTTTGGAAACTGGGAGACCCTGTTTGCCCCGAGCATAGGAAAGGAATAGTTGGTCTGACTTCCTTATATCCTTTGTCCTATGCAGGTAGAAACGCAATTGTCTATGAACATCCAATTGATGTAACTTGTACTCTGCCTTGTTGGTATGGTTAGGAAAAAACACAGGTAGGTCTATAGATTGATTCAAATTATTTTCTGAGCAGACTTTCGGAAGGAAAGAGGGATTAGTCCTCAGAGCAACCCTGTCCTTATGAAATACTAAGTATGGAAAGCGGACACATAGTGCCTGAAGTTCAGAGACACATCTGGCTGAAGTAATAGCTACCAGAAAGAGAGTTTTCCAAGATAGAAACTTAATGGAGCAGGACGCTGCCGGTTCAAAAGGAGGCATAATCAAGGAGGTCAATACCAAATTAAGATCCCAAGAAGGAGGGGGATCTCGCACTGGGGGTCTAAGGAGGGCAGCCCCTCTTAGGAAGGCTCTACATAGCTTATGAGACGTAATGTTTGCATTAGACAACCCAACATGAAAATTTGAAATGGCCGCTAATTGAACCCTGATTGTAGCTGAAGCGGACCCCGAATGAAAGAGTTCTGATAGGAACTCCAAAATCTCGTGGATAGGGGCTGTGAAGGGATCTATGTTCCTAGCCTCTGCCCAACAAGAAAAACATTTCCATTTGATAGCATAAGTCCTTCTAGTGGTAGACTTATGGGAAGAGACAATAATGTCGCGTACAGCCAGGGAAATGCTGGGAAGCCTGGCTAAGGTTGGAAGTGGAGCAACCAAGCTGTGAGCTGGAGTGTTTGCAGGGACTGATGCTGCCCGCCTGATTGATGAATCAGTAGGTCTGGAATCGGATCCAGAGTCCAAGGCTGCTCGAGAAGGTAATGGTGCAGGAATGGGAACCATATCTGTCGAGGCCAGTAGGGGGCAATGAGGATCATTCTGCAACCCAACGACATAGCTTTCTGTATGAGTTTCGGTATGAGAGGAAACGGAGGGAAGGCATAAAGAAGTCCCTGGGGCCAATCGTGGACTAGAGCATCTCTGGGAGAGTGACCTGGAAGCGGAAGAAGGGAGAAGTAGTTGCTGCATTTAATGTTGAAGGGGGTGGCAAAAACGTCGCAGCAAGGCTGTCCCCATTTGCGGAAAATCAGATCCGCAACTACCTGACTCAGAGACCACTCGTGAGGCATGAGAATAGCTCTGCTGAGCCTGTCCGCTATGACGTTGGACGTCCCAGGGATGTGTGTCGCAATCAGAAATCATTGGGAGGAAATCGCCCACTGCCAGAGTCTGAGCACTTCTCGACATAGGGGGCAGGACCTGGTTCCACCCTGCTTGTTGATGTACCACACCACTGACATGTTGTCCGATTGTATTGCAATGGTCCCAGAAGGGAGAGAGTCCTGAAGAGCTTGCAATGCTAGGAGCACGGCTCTCATTTCTAGGACGTTTATATGCAGATGGTACTTGTGAGTCTGCCAAGTGCCTGGACTGTCCTTCCCTGATAATGCCCCCCCACCCTATCAGGGAGGCGTCTGTGGTCACTGTAGCAACCGGAGGGGGCTGAATGAAAGGTCTGCCCTGAGTCACTAGAGTGGAGACCATCCACCAGGAAAGGTGTATTTTGCATGCTTCTGTAATCATGATCATATGAGACATGGGGAGTTGTTGAAAGGACCACTGTGTGAACAGAAGCCACTGAAAGATTCACATGTGAAAACGGGCCAGGGGTATCAGAAGAATTGCCGCTGCCATAGAGCCCAGAGTTTGAAGGACATACCTGACTTGGACCTTTTTGCATTGCATGAGGAATTGAACTTGCTGGCAAATTGTGGAAACCCTGTCCGAAGGTAGCTTTGCATACATGCTCCTTGTATCTAAGTCTGCTCCTATGTAAGTAATAGACTGACAGGGCAACAAGGCAAATTTTTTTAAATTTATAGTAATGCCTAGCTGGGAGCAAATTGAAATTGTATAGTCCCTGGCTTGAAGAAGTTGATGCCTGGTAGTAGCAGTGAGGAGCCAGTCATCTAGATATGGAAACACCTGGAATCCTCAATGCCTCAGGTGAGCCGTGACCACTGCCATACATTTGGTGAACACCCTGGGGGCTGTGGTGAGACCAAAGGGCAGAGCTCTGAACTGGTAATGACTGGCTCCCAGCTGGAAGCGAAGGAACCTCCTGGAGCGCCTGTCCATCTTGATATGACAGTATGCATCCTGCAGATCTATGGAGCACATCCAATTGTCCTGATGCAGAAAGGGTAGAATGGACTGTAGCGTGACCATCCGAAACGTTGTTCTTTGAACAGACTTGTTCAGTCTGCTGAGATCCAAAATAGGTCTCCAGTCCCGTCTTTTTTGGTACCAAAAAGAACCTTGAGTAAGTTCCGGATTCATGATGGTCTGCTGGGACTTCCTGTATGACTCTTTTTTCTAGCAGTTTTGAAACTTCTATAACTGCTTGGTCCCTCAGATTGGGTGGAACATCTGGGAGGGACTTGCGTGATGGTAAAGGGGGTTGAGAGAATGGGATTCTGTAACCTCCGGATATGACTGAATGTACCCATTTGTCTTGCGTAAGGTTTAGCCAGGCTTGTGGGTACAAGGAAAGTCTTCCCCCGACTGCCTCTGGAGATGGACAGTCTGGCAACCCTTCAGGGATGTTGGAAGGGCTTGTCAGAGAAAGATTCTCTGCTGCCCTGGTTCTGCGGACCCCCTCTGCCACAAGGGCAGCGTCTTTTATTTCCTCCTCTGCCCCTGGAGGAAAAATCACTACGTGTGTCAGGCGAAGCTCCCCGGGATTTCCAAAACCACATTTTCCCACACTTCTGGCCCTTGGGATATGGTCTGGAAGGAGTGGAAAAACAGACTCTAATGGCAGAGAGAGTCTTGCCTTCCTGCTCACACCTAGTGAGAGTGTCTTTCACCTGTGGTCCAAAGAGAAAGGAACCGTCAAAGTGAGTGTTGGTGAATGACGCTCTAAAGGGTTCCGCAAAATTACACAGCCGCATCCATACGTCTCCAAAGGGCCACTCCTGTGCCTGCGGCTCTACTCGCACCATTGGCTGCATAGGAAATGAGCCTCATGGAGGAGTTAACTACTGAGTTAAGGGTTGCCAGCTGAGAAGCCACTTTAGCCTGAGCCCCTTCAGCTGATGGATCCTGAAGGGTATCTCCGAGCTCTTTCAGGAGATCCCTCTGAAGCCTGGTGAAATGGCATAAATAATTCAGTGACCTCATAGAAAAGGTCGCTGAAGCAAACATTCGCTTCCCGTATCTGTCCATATTCCTGGACTCCTTGTTAGGAGGATGGACAGAGGAAGAAGTTTCCGCCAACTCCTTTTTAGTGGCTGCTGCTACCACCATGGCATCCATGGGAACACCCTTAGTAAGGAACTGCTTGTCAGTGGGTGCAGTAATAAACTTGCCTGGTCTCCTTGGGGTTGGTTCCACTGTATCCGGGACTGACCAAGCCCTTCGAGCCACTACTGACATTAGTGGATCAAAAGGCGGAGAAACCCAGGAGGTGGAAGGTCGGGAACTGAACGCATCCAGAAATACAGATTCATCCTTGGAAGGGGCTAGGGTATTCCAGTTCCCCCTCTACTTAAGTATTTCTAGGATGTCCGAAAAGGAAACATCTTCAGAGGGGGATCTTGGGGACCCTTCCAATTTATCCAAATCCATATCCGAAGTAACAGACTCGGGGGGAGTCAATGTGCTTCCTCTTGCACTTCTTCTTCTGAGGGGACTCCTCTGAATGATCAGGGGAGGCCTCGGAAGAAGAGGAAACACCCAATGGGGTGCCCTGGAGCGCCGGTTCCCCACGCTTGGGCTCTGGAGGAGGGACAGAGGTTGGTGCAGGCACTACAGGGGACGGAGCCAGTGGGGCCGAAGGTGGAGCTGGCCTGGCTCAGAGGCCAGCACACTCCTCATGACATCGAAGGCGTCCCTGCCATGATGCAGAGAAAGCTCCGGCTCCAAGGAAACCGGAATCCTCCTCCGCACTGAGGGAGATGGCTCCGAGGCCAATGTAGGAGCCGACCTCACCTGTGCGATGCTCCGAGAGGGAGAACGGGGTCGGACAAGGGTCCGATGCCACTCGCCCCCGCGGAGCCGCCGAGGGAGTCTCGGCACCCAGATCCCTCAACGGAAGGCACCATTGAGGGGATCAGAGCTGACGACGGATCCGAAACAGAAATCATTATCGGAGACAACGGTTCCACGACTTGAACCCCAACAAACTCTGGCTCTGAGCTCAATGGAGTCAGAGGAGGAATATCGATAGAAACAGACAGAGCTGACACCTGTTGAGGAGGGCTGGACAACATTCTGGCCAGTGCCTGTGACTTCCAACAACCTACTGACCACTCTCTCCACATCATGGTCCGAGAGCTTAGAGGACCGAGAAGAGTGGGAAGATCTATGACTGCGGTCACTTTGCAACAGGGGAGACCGAGGAGCCGAATGTATGGACTCTAGTGAAGGGGACCTTGGCCTCTTGTGAGTACTTGACAGCTCCGAAGGTACTGGTGGAGCTGACGAGGAGGCAGTTTCCTCAGTTCAAGCTGGAACCAAAGAAGTAGACAAGGCTTGGGCCAAAGACAGCTCTGAGCTGGGAGCCGACGATTTGGCTGGTTTAGGAGATTTCACCGGCTGAGCCTTGGCTGGTGAATCCTGGGGCTTAAGAAGACCCCTCAAAATAAGTTTGTTTTTGCACTCCTGCAGAACTCTTGGGCTAAATGCATGGCAGATAGAACAAGAGTCCTGCAGGTACACTGCGCCTACGCAATAGACGCAAGAAGTATGCCCATTTGTCAGAGACATTTTCTGACAGCATGAGTCACACTTCTTGAATCCCGACACCTTAGATTCTTTAGACATAATCCACAGATAGAAGATACCACACTAAGTTATAAATCATTGCTACAGTGACTATTTTGGTAAAGGGCTGAACTAGTAAAGGCTAATACTAGACAAAAAACAACAAGTATACTACAAGCTAAAGATATATATAAATATATATATATATATATATATATATATATTTTTTAAACTAGGAAGCCTCTAACTAAAACGGTTACCTAAACAATAAGGAAGAAGAAAATTCTAAAGAATAAGCTTACCGATAAAGGGGGGGGGGGGGAGAACTCTCTAACTAAAGCGAGTTCCACAAAAAACACTAAACTACTACAAACCAGTTAGTGACTATTAGACAAAAACAATAACTACCAGAAAAGCCCTAATCTGACTGAAAAAGTAGTAGAAGAAAAAATATAAGAGCCTGAGCCAGTACAATGAACCTCACAGCTGAAGCAGCAAACGAGATCTGGGTAGCTAGCGCTAGGCATCATGGGATAAGGGGTAGCCTTGAGCCAGTAAACAGCTCTCGAGCTGTAGAAGATGGCCGAGTCGGAGTCGAGGATCGGCTCCGATCCCAACCAGCAAGAACGAAGGCGAGATTGACAACTTAACATTGACTGTTCTCTAACGGGGTATTAATGTAGAGATGTTGTCAGGTGAAAAAGTCTGCTGCTACATAACAGCATGTTATGCTACCATGAGGCATGGACTAAAATCAAGCCAACAGCCACCATTTTTATGCTTGCTAAACGCAGCTTTATTGTTTAGTGAGCATTAGAAAAAAGTAAACAAAGAGAAAAAGGAATGCCATGTGTGTGTGTGTGTGTGTGTGTGTGTGTGTGTGTGTGTGTGTGTGTGTGTGTGTGTGTGTGTGTGTGTGTCTGCTGTTCTGAACTACTATGGAATACAATTTACTCATGTGGCAATAAACTGCAGCTGCGATTTTAAATAAACAAACATACGTTGCTGAAGGCTACGATTACCCACTATTTCTTCCTTAGTGAAAGTAATGACTTATTGTTTGGGATGCTATTTGAGGTACCAACACCAGGCACTAGATGAAACAGCTACAGCTTGCCAGCATAGGATACAACAACTGGACAGATTCCAAAGCTTTAAGGGCACCTTCCACAAACCAAAACGGTTAGTCAGCTTGAGTTGTGCTGAAGAAAAAGAGTGGCTCGGGTGCCGAGTCCTTCAGAGCTTTAATGACAACAGAGACAGGGAGGCTAAAGCCCTGAAAAGGTCAATGCTAGGAAAATAAATACAAAGTTCCTCCTCCTGGCAATAAATAGCATACAAAATAAGGGGGGGGGGGAGTAAGGAGGGAGTGGCTGTTGCAGCAGTGATAATTTGAACATGTACTTTTATGGTAAGATTACATAAACAATTGTTCTGTTTTCGTCATTAGGATCACTATTACGGTAGCCTTACTATATGGGTAGATTACCATAGCTTAGAATGACTGGGAGGAGGAATAATGAGGGCTGAATAGCCCCTGGAGAATAATCGTAGCAAAGCCTGACCTAGACCTGCAGACGGAATTTAAAGTGATTTGTAAAGGTATGAACAGAAGATGACATTGCTGCTTCTAGAATACTTGTAGAATTTAACCCCTTCCAAAAGTCTACAGATGAAACCAAGGCCCTGGTAGAATAAGCCTTGACTTTGCCTGGAGCATCTTGTTGTGTTGGGTCTAACAAAGGGTAATAGCATGAGAACACCACTTAAAATAGTCTGCATTGACACTGGTTGTCATTTCTTCTTAACTTCACTGGAATGAACAACTGATCAGTGTTCTTAAAACATTTAGTGCAGTTGAGATATACCGGAGTTGTCTGTGGACATCCAAGGTATGAAGTATCCTTTCTCCCTCATTTTTTATGTTCTGAAAGAAGACATAGAGACAGATAGCTTGTCTCAAAGTATACTGTGATACCACTTTAGGCATAAATGAAGGATTCATTATAAAAATAATATATCTTATTTAAATGAAGTTTATCATGTTGATCACTGCAGCAGTAGCCTTAGCTATATGTGTTATATCCTGCCAAGGACATAACAGCTGGCCAGCTTCCAAAGCTTCAGGGCACCTTCCACATACCCAATCTGTCTGGCAACTGGAGCTGAGCTAACTAAAAGACAGGTTTAGGCTCTAAACCTGTCAGAGCTTTACTGTCACTGAACAGTACACTCCTCTAAGGCTTTCAAGAATCAGCAGTTGGCTTGTACTGTTTCTTTGCTGGGTAGATAAGTTCCCTTTGAGGAAAAAAAATTCCATTCTCTATTTTTTCTTTATTAATAAAATACTTTCCTCTTCAGGAAAGTTATTTTAAAGCTAAGAGTTTATGTTGTAATGGAGCATCATGAGACTCTATTGTACTTTTAAGCTTTAAATGAAGGATTCGTTTTCAAGTAAACCCTACCTTTGTGGATAATGCGATAAGGTTGACAAAATAAGAGCTTGCAACTCAGATACTCTTCTTGCAGAGGTCAGAGCAATAAGTAACACTATTTTCCATGTTAAGACCTTCAAGTTAACCTGATAAGCTGGTTAAAATGGATCAACAGTTAAGTTTTTCCAACATACAATTAAGATCCTAAGGAAAGGAACCTGTTTTGTAGGAGGCTTGGTCCTTAGCATCCCTTTCAAAAAAATTTTCTCATGAGACTTTACTGGCAGAGGTTGATCCATGGGCAGATATGTTGAAATGGTCAACATTAACCTGGATGGAGGAGTAAAGCAGGCCGAGGATAGTAACTCACACACAGAATGTACAGCCAAAGAAACACTAGCTTCGAAAGGGTGTTTGTTCTTGTCTTGGCACCAACTGGAAAATCTTTTCCATTTACTAAACTATGATTTCCTAATAGCAGGTTTTCTTGCTACCTTTTACACCTGCTGCACATCTTCAGAACATAGATGCCCGAAAGGTATTCTATCATCCAGGCAGTTAATTGCAGTTGTTTGCTGTTTGGGTGTATCAAGTACCCCTTGTCCAGCGTGGGTAGTTTCAGACTGTGAGGAAGCTTGTGGCAATTGCCTCTGGTCATTTCCAAAAGAAGGGAGAAGCCTTGTATTTGGACTAGAAGGGAGCCATCAAAATGACCTCTGAAGAGTACATCTGAATCTTCAGAATGACCCTGGATTTTAGTGTAAAGAGTATAAAAGCATGCATGAGCACTTTTTCCCAAGGAAAAGAAAAGGCATCTGTCTTCCAGGTCTCCTAACACAGAGTCCTGCAGCAGACGTTTGAAAACTGATTACTGAAATGACCCCAGATTCAATTTCCATTCATGAGGGTTTGTCTGGTCCTGCTCAGCTTGTCAGCCACACAATTTTGCTCTGATGTTGTGTAAGATGCCTGTAGAGTGAGATTGTGCTGAGAAGTTGTATCCCAGACTGCCAGAGCTAGTCTGCGCAAGGGGATAAGATATTGGTTCCCCCTGTTTGTTTATATTCCACATCACTCTGGTGTTGATTGCAAACACTTGCATTTGTCCTGCTGGCCATGGGTGATTAAGAGAGTTGGGTACAGCCAACATCACTTTTATGTTTGTACGTTTTGGTCTGTGTTTTGTTGTTCCAAAGACCCTACATGTTTATCCCCAAAGACAATACTCTCCAAGCAAAGTCTGAGGCTTCTGTTGTTACCGACTGTGCTGGAGCTGGAAAGGATTGTGATAAATTTAGTCACTCCACCAAATAAAATCTTCCTTTTCATAAATCCCATAACTGGAATCAGGAATGTCAGGGGATGCTGATGTTGGTACCAAACAGATTTAGTTAATACTGAATTTTTATCATGTGGAGTCTTGTAAGCATGAGACTCGCATAAGCCATGAGACCCAGAATCCCGAAGAGCTCCCTTGCTGAGACAGTAGTTTGAGTGGAAAAACACAGGAATAGATCTAGACACATATCTACTTTTTCCAATGGAAGAAAAGCTTTTTGAACTGAGGTATCTATGAGGCACACCGGGAAATCAATTCTGTGAGGAGTCAAATAAGATTTTTGTATGTCATCCTGGAGCCCCATTCTGTGTAGGAGATCCTTCATCTGAGAGAAAGAGATTCCTAACACTTTGAAAAAGACTCTGCAAAGATAAGCCAGTCACTAAACAAGGAAAACATGAATATCTTGCAGTCTGCCATAAACTATCACAGGAGCTAGACACTCTGTGATTACCCTTGTAACCAAAGAATAATGCTGAGAACTGATAATGTGATCCAGACATAGAAAACCTTAATAATCATCTAAAATCTAGACTGATAGGAATACAGTGAAACGTATCTCTTAAATCTAAGGTCACCAGAAAATTCAAATGGGGAATGAGGGGTAATGGGTTGTGAAGAGATAATACTTTGGGCAAACTGGCTTAGAAAGGAAAGATCCAGAACTGATCTGCATGAATTTTCTTTCTTTGGCACCAGAAACATTCTTGAATAGAACATTCTCCTGAGTGAGGAGGAGGGACAACTTCTACCATCCTTACAGACAACAGACGAATGACAGGAGAGAAACAAGGAGTTTGGTATGATGGATCGGGGGGATGTGCCTTGAAAGGGAGGGAGAAACTCTCACTGCCATCTGTAACTTTGATGGACTACCTTCAGAATGCAACTATCTGAAACCTGTTGCCCAAGAAACAGAGGTTCAGAATTTCTGGACAGATTAATTGTTTACCAGGGTGGGAAGGAGGAAGAAAGTCTTGTACGTAGTTATCCATTGTTCTTGGGGGTTCTCCTTTCTTTTTGGAACCGGTCTGCTATTACTTTTTAAATGTTTGTTTACCAGCAGCTTGCTGTGTTTGCTTTTTTTGAAAAAGAGTGTAGGGTAGCATTAAACCCCTTGGAAAACGTGAAGGAAGGCTGAAAAATCTGAGAAATTCCATGAATTACCTTACCTCTCTAATCATATGTTTAATGACCTCTGCAGCAGATGGTCCACAAATTACTCATTCTGTGAGGAAGAATTCAAAATTTCAGCTTTAACTTCCTTCAGAAGATTTTGAATATGTAACAGAGCATACCTCCTCATAACAATTTGAGATGTAGCAGTCCTGGAAGTGGCATCAGCAAAATCATAAGCACATTTCAAACAGGATAGCTACTTGAGACACATAAACAATATTTACACAAAGAAGATTTTTCCTCAAAAGAGGAAGTGGATGCCATAACATTCTTCATTTTCAAAGGAGGCAAGCATAAACTTTAAAATATGAGCTTAACAGATAAGAATTCTATAAATATGTGCTGCAGAAGAATACACACTTATCCCAATCTCTCCAAAGCTTGTCCATCCTTGTCAGAAGGTGAGGGATTCATATTAACCAAATGATTAGCAGTGGGTGGGTTCACTAAAGCAACAGCTGCTGGGTCTGAAATTAAGAAAATCTACCTGCATTCTTGCACACAGCCTGCTTACTGTTAGGCAAGTTATAAACTGTTACGAAAACATCCTGCAATGCTGAATGAACAGGGGGAATTGGAGTAGGTTCAGGAAAATGCAATTGCAATACATCATAATACTTCTTCAGTTAAAGAGGAATGTCATTATGTTCCCACTGAAACAACAGCTTCATTCTTGAAATAGTTTCTAAAAAGGAAAAGCATTCAATGGGACTGACAGTGGTCAAGCTCCTCAGAATCTGAGTCATAAACCTGACAAAACAGACCTTGTCTCTTCAGCATCATTTTCTGATTCAAAATATTGAACCTCTTCAAAAAATGAAAAATCCCTTTTTCTTTCACCACATATCACTGAACTGGAAGGGTCAACAGCTGAACTAAGCCCTGAGGTATTAGAGGCAGATATCCATTTTGGCTAGGCAGGGAGGAATTTCCTGCTCCAAGGGCACTCCAACAGCTGTAGAGGATGTGTCTAACCCCCAGCACATGGTACCTGTAAGGACTAAACCACAGGGAGCCAAGGAAAAAGATGAATGGTCTGAGGAAGCAGAAATGGCTACAGCAAAGTCACCAATCTGTGCTAAGGCATTTTAGCTGACTGCTGTGGTGGCAAAGGCTGGTTTTCTTATAGGTTCATAGGTTCATAGGTTTATACTAGGCTATCTGCCCTAAGGCATTTATAAGCCTAGCCCAAATTATTGTGGCTTACGCCACCCCTTATATGAAAAAATACTGTGCCCATTAGTTTGTTGTGCCTCTGTCCAGCAGTGACACAGAGTTGATTCCTGGGGTAAACCTACGATCTCCCATCCACAGGTCTAGATTTCTCTTGAACAGAGTCAGCGAGGTGCTCTGCCTCACATGGACCGGGATTTTATTCCACAGCATAGGGAGTCTCTGAGTGATAAATCTATCCCTCCAGCACGTCCTATTTATATCCGTGCTAAGGTTTAAGTCGCTTGCTCTAGTGGTTTTGGTGGCTTTGGATTTTTTGAGGTGGAGCATGTCCATTAATTCCGGGTTGGACATGGCCTTGTATGTCAGGCACATGTCACCTCTGAGCAGACGGTATGTGACTGAATAGAGCTGGAGTTTCTTCAATCTGGCAGCATATGACAGATTTTGGAGTCCCTTTATCCTTTTGGTGAGGAACTTTTGGGGTCTCTCCAATTGCTGCAGATGTCGGGTGAGATACATCCCGAATGGGGCATTGTACTCGATCATTGGTCTGATAAGTGAAGAGTACAGGGGAACAATGACCTCACTAGATCTGGATGTGAATCCCTTCATGATCAGGTGGGCAATGTAGAAGGTCTTTCTAACCACTTTAGCAATGTGAGTGTCAAAAGAAAGGCCACTGTCAACCTGGGTCCCCAGGTCCCTGATAACCTCTTCTGTGCTTAGTGGATTGCCACCTATATGGTAGCTTGGGGTTACCTTGTTTTTCCCGAAGGGTATGACTATACATTTTTGGCGTTTAACTTCAGGCCATGGCTCTGGCACCAGCTATCTGTTTCCGTGAGTCCCTTCTGAAGGATATCCGTGTCCGATGCACTTTCCACTATGGCCCAGTTTGCAGTCGTCTGCAAACTTTGTCAGCCAAAGTCCTCCCATGTTGGCCTGTACTTCTGAGAAGTAGATGCCAAACAATAGGGGCCAAGGACCGAGCCCTGTGGGACACCACTTGTGACCGGCTTGGAGTCTGACACAGCGCCAGCAACTCTAACCCTGTGGGTTCTGTCCTTAAGCCAGTTTGCAACCCATCTTGTGACATATGGGTTTACATTTAAGCTGGTAAGTTTTCTACAATACCCGAGTGGGGTATTGTGTCGAAAGCCTTTGCAAGGTCAAGGTAGGCTGTATGGACTGCCTTTCCCTCATCAATGGCCTTGGTGACTGTTTCTAAGAAGTCAACCAAGTTCAAAAGGCATGATCTTCCCTTGACAAAGCCAAACTGGGTCGGGTCCAATGTCTGCAAGTCCCCTATATCTTTGTTTATGAGCTCCATTATGATCCTCTCCATAGCTTTGCAGACTAGACTTGTTAAGCTTATGGGCGGTAATTACCAGGGTCCGTAGAGGCACCGCCTTTGTGGAGTGGGACCACAGTTGCCGTACGCCACTCCTTGGGCACGTATCCTGTGGTAAGGCTGAGATTAAACAGCTGCCTTATGTGCGGGTTTAATTCCTCATTTAGCTCGTGTAGCACACAGCCGGGGACACCATCCGGTCCCATTGATGCTGTGTTTTTAGCTTTAGAGAGCAGCTTTCACCTGCGCATTTGAGATGTCCGGGAGGCTACACTCGGCTGGGATAGTTATCTCTCCTTTAGGGGAGAGGGGTGAAGTTTGCACTGAACCTGTCTGCCAGTATGTTGGCAATGTCTGTGGGTTCAGTGATTTTTGTATCATTTTGGACTAATTCTGAGCATATCTGGGAGTTTCCACCCAGGTTCCTAACATAGCTGAAAAAGGCCTTATGATTGTCCTTTGAATCCATGGCAATTTTTCTCTCAAAATTGGCCTTAGTTGATTTTATGAGTGCTCGTATTTTTTACTAATAATGATCAGGGTGACTTCCCTTTTATGGATTTTGTTCTATCATGTAATAGCTTTCTCCTCTTATTGTAAAGTTTGTTAATGGCTGGGATCCACCAGACTGGATGTTTGCCCTTTGTGGAAAGAGTCTTGGTTTTATTTGGGATTGCCTGATCCATGCAGTCCTGGAGGTGTTCATAGAAGGCATTTGTAAGGGCTTCCGCAGCTTGGGTTGTGGTTTCCTCTGGCTCAGGAGCCTTGAAGGATACCACACCAGTCTTGAGTAGTGTGAAGTTTGCTTTAGAGAAGTTCTTCACTATGGTCTTTTTTGCTTGGGGTGGGGGCGGGATGTGAATTTCCAGTGAGATTAGTTTATGATCAGATCTCACCAATGAGGGATATACTTCCGGTGTGGAGCATTTTGTCCCCATGTTTGTGACAATGAGATCTAGTATATTTTCTCCTCTCGTGGGAACAGTGACTAGCTGTTCCATGGCATTTGAATTTATGAACTCCAGGAACCGTTGAGCTAGAAAGTTAGGGCTTGAGTAATGTTCCCAGTCTATATTCGGGTAGTTGAAGTCACCCAATATGATGGTGTTTGGAGATACATTTATACCCTCCAGTGTCTTCAGGAAGGCTGTGTGGGGTTCCTGAGTTTGAGAGGGTGGCCTGTAGCATGCTACAATTTGTAGAGCAGTTTTGCCTATGGTTAGTTGCACCTGGATGGTTTCCGAGCTTATGCGTTGCCACCAACCTGGAGGTGTGAGTATCCTTTATGAATATGGATACACCCCTCCTTTTGTGGTGTGGTCCGGGTTTTGGGGCGGAGCATGATATGAGGTAAAACCTAATAGTGCCGGGGTGCTCTCAGGAGCCTTGAACCAGGTTTCAGTTACAGCACAGACATCGATGTTCTCCATACTGAGAAGGGCCTCGAGTGCGTGCATTTTGAGATTTAGACTTCTGGCATTGAGCAGCATTACCCTCAGTTTCTTCCCATTTTGTTTTCTAGGGTGGTAGGTTTAGAATTTGAGCCTTGCCTAAAAAGGCACTATGGGGTGGCAAGAGCCTTAGCCAATATCCGGAATCCCAGGGGTGACAGGTGCAAGCCGTCCCTTGAAGCAGCGTGGCTTGTCAAGCATGTCATCCCAGGCAGACAGACACTGGATCCCCTTTGAATGACACCAGACATTAAGCCAATTGTTAAAGCTGATCATCTTGTCTCTATATTGTGGCATCATTCTTGGTGAAGGAAGGATACTGCTCAGGGTTAGGGTCATACCTGCCTGGGCTACATAATCAGAGAGCTCCTCTATGTCTCTTTTCATGTAGTCCAGGGAGGTACGTCTCAGGTCGTTCACACCAGCATGGACAATGACTGTGTCATATTTGTACTTGCCATGTAGTGACCCGAGTGCTTGTGTTATGTGGCGGATTCTAGCGCCCGATAGGCAGCTTACTGTGACCCTCTCCTTGTTCAGCCTGGTGAGTGGGACGTCCGTGTGTCTGACTATGGAGTCACCTATGACAAGTATGTTTGGTGTTGTATTTGGCCTTAAGGGCTGTGACTGCTTTACACACTGCTTTTGTGGTTTATGTGTTGCTTGTGGGGTGTCTTGAGGTAGCAGTTGTTTGGGTGTCTGCTTTGGAGGCCTCTGCTGTTTAGGTAAATTTTTACTCAGAGCCTCCGAGTATGTCTTTGTGTGTTTATGTGTTTGATTCAGTGGAGTGGTAGCATTATGTGAGGCTGGTTTTGTGGTGTGTGTAGTTGCCTTCTCCTCCTGTCTGGTCTTGCCAGTCCTGAGTTGAGAGAGCTCAGCCTCCAGTTTGGCTAAATAGCTGCATCTCTCGCAAGTATTTGTGTTATGTGGGAGGAGGAGAGGGTTGTCTGTGTACATGAGGCAGTTATAACATTGCCTCAAGATTCCCAGATTCACCAGCTGGACCGGAGAGGAGATTGACAACTGACCTTTGGACATGCTAGAATAATATTGGGAAATCCTTAATTGAAAACAAGGGCCAGTGGGGAGTGAGGGTGTAGTGCTTTTAATTTTTAGTGCTGACTTATATAATTGCTTTAGTAAGCAAGTGCCAGGTAACTTGAGTGCAATGTGTTACAAGTAACTAAATGCAAAACGACAAACAGTAACTTTCTTTCAAGTGAAACAAGGAAATAAGTACAGTAAGCAATGCAGATATCACTAGTGATCCACAGAAGCTGAGAGGTTGCGTATTAGGTGGAATTAGCTTCCAGGGAAATAACAAGCAAACAAACAACAAGCATATAAACAAAGCTAGATTCAGTAGGCCTGGATCTAGTCTATGCTAGAGCAAACAAGGTGAACCAATTTCAGTAAGATACAGTTCAAATATTCAGGCACTATAAACCTTTAACCAGAAAATTCCCAGCTCAGAAGGGCAGAGTCCAGCCTCTTCTCCCACAAGAGTGCAGACCACGAACCTTCTTAATGTAAAATAACTGGCCTGAAGCCCAAGTGCCTAAACCAGAACTAATACACTTGGACACTGGGCTCTCAATCAGCAGTTCCCAACTTAGAAGGATGAAAGCTACCTGTCCTGCCACCACAGTGCTTGCCACAAACCTTCCTAATGTAAAACAACTGTTCTGAAGCCCAAGTGCTTAATCCAAAAGACTTGAATGATAGCTACACTTTAATCAAGTTACAACCAAGCAGTAATAAATACCATTGAATACTTTAGAGAATGTCTGGATTAGTGCTCAAGTTACACAAACAAAGCTAGATCCAGCAGGCCCGAATCCAGTCTATGCCACAGCAAACAAGGCACCAACTGCAGTAAGGAACAGTTCAGATATGCATGCACTATAAGCCTTTAACCAGAAATTCCCAGCTCAGAAGGGCAGAGTCCAGCCTCTCCTCCCACAAGAGTGCAGACCACGAACCCTCTTAATGTAAAATAACTGGCTTGAAAGCCCAAGTGCTTAAACCAGAATTAATACACTTTTAGAATAACAGACACTGAGTCCTCAATCAGCAGTTCTCAACCTAGAAGGATGTAAGCTACCTGTTCTGCCACAACAGTGCAGACCACAAACCCTCTCAGTGCAAAACAACTAACTGGTCCGAAGCCCAAGTGTTTAAACCAAAAGGCTTAGAATGAGTTACACCAAGCAGTAATAAATACAATTGAGTATTTTAAGATGATGCAAAGAAGTAGGTAAAAACACAAGTACAGTAAAAGCAGATGAAATTTTTTTTTTTTTGAACAAGTGCTGAGATCAAAGAAACAGATTTGAGTGCTGAAACTAGAAAACTGGCTAGTTATAAGAAATAAACAAGCTAGAAGGCTTCCCTCAAACACAGAAGGGCTTGGGGGCTCAGAAGCCTACAAATAGTCTGTACCACTTAACAAGAAAGGCAGGAAATAAGCTTATTTTTTTTTCTATTTCCCAGATGCTCTCTTTGTACACAGTACAGAATATGATCTCACTGCACTCAGTTGAGTGAGCAAGTGAGATGGGCCCAGAGGCAGGCTGAGGGGCGGGCAGTTTCAATGCCACTAAGATTAACACCAAAACAAAAACAGGGCGGGTGGGTGGGAATAACTGAAGAGCAGAATAACTTCAGATAAAAATTCCTTCAACACTCCTTCATACACAGTTTAAATCAATTTAAATACTGTATTTTTTAAAAAATAAGTGCAGAAAAAGGTACTTAAATTCTCTTATACGTCCAGTTGAATATAACCAAGTTTTTAGCTGGCCAAGCTGAAGTTTTAAAGCAGGAATTATTTCACATGCACCAGTTTAAATATGCAAGGACAGGAAGTCAAAGAATGTGGCTACCCCACACCTGTAATTACTAGCAAATAACAAAATTCAGCCAACACTAGCTTTAGTTCAAGTTACTGAAGAGCAGAATAACTTCAGATAAAAATTCCTTCAACACTCCTTCATACACAGTTTAAATCAATTTAAATACTGTATTTTTTAAAAAAGTGCAGAAAAAGGTACTTAAATTCTCTTATACGTCCAGTTGAATATAACCAAGTTTTAGCTGGCCAAGCTGAAGTTTTAAAGCAGGAATTATTTCACATGCACCAGTTTAAATATGCAAGGACAGGAAGTCAAAGAATGTGGCTACCCCACACCTGTAATTACTAGCAAATAACAAAATTCAGCCAACACTAGCTTTAGTTCAAGTTACTGAAGAGCAGAATAACTTCAGATAAAAATTCCTTCAACACTCCTTCATACACAGTTTAAATCAATTTAAATACTGTATTTTTAAAAAAAAAGTGCAGAAAAAGGTACTTAAATTCTCTTATACGTCCAGTTGAATATAACCAAGTTTTTAGCTGGCCAAGCTGAAGTTTTAAAGCAGGAATTATTTCACATGCACCAGTTTAAATATGCAAGGACAGGAAGTCAAAGAATGTGGCTACCCCACACCTGTAATTACTAGCAAATAACAAAATTCAGCCAACACTAGCTTTAGTTCAAGTTACTGAAGAGCAGAATAACTTCAGATAAAAATTCCTTCAACACTCCTTCATACACAGTTTAAATCAATTTAAATACTGTATTTTTTAAAAAAAAGTGCAGAAAAAGGTACTTAAATTCTCTTATATGTCCAGTTGAATATAACCAAGTTTTTAGCTGGCCAAGCTGAAGTTTTAAAGCAGGAATTATTTCACATGCACCAGTTTAAATATGCAAGGACAGGAAGTCAAAGAATGTGGCTACCCCACACCTGTAATTACTAGCAAATAACAAAATTCAGCCAACACTAGCTTTAGTTCAAGTTACTGAAGAGCAGAATAACTTCAGATAAAAATTCCTTCAACACTCCTTCATACACAGTTTAAATCAATTTAAATACTGTATTTTTAAAAAAAGTGCAGAAAAAGGTACTTAAATTCTCTTATACGTCCAGTTGAATATAACCAAGTTTTTAGCTGGCCAAGCTGAAGTTTTAAAGCAGGAATTATTTCACATGCACCAGTTTAAATATGCAAGGACAGGAAGTCAAAGAATGTGGCTACCCGCACACCTGTAATTACTAGCAAATAACAAAATTCAGCCAACACTAGCTTTAGTTCAAGTTACTGAAGAGCAGAATAACTTCAGATAAAAATTCCTTCAACACTCCTTCATACACAGTTTAAATCAATTTAAATACTGTATTTTTTAAAAAAAGTGCAGAAAAAGGTACTTAAATTCTCTTATACGTCCAGTTGAATATAACCAAGTTTTTAGCTGGCCAAGCTGAAGTTTTAAAGCAGGAATTATTTCACATGCACCAGTTTAAATATGCAAGGACAGGAAGTCAAAGAATGTGGCTACCCCACACCTGTAATTACTAGCAAATAACAAAATTCAGCCAACACTAGCTTTAGTTCAAGTTACTGAAGAGCAGAATAACTTCAGATAAAAATTCCTTCAACACTCCTTCATACACAGTTTAAATCAATTTAAATACTGTATTTTTAAAAAAAGTGCAGAAAAGGTACTTAAATTCTCTTATACGTCCAGTTGAATATAACCAAGTTTTTAGCTGGCCAAGCTGAAGTTTTAAAGCAGGAATTATTTCACATGCACCAGTTTAAATATGCAAGGACAGGAAGTCAAAGAATGTGGCTACCCCACACCTGTAATTACTAGCAAATAACAAAATTCAGCCAACACTAGCTTTAGTTCAAGTTACTGAAGAGCAGAATAACTTCAGATAAAAATTCCTTCAACACTCCTTCATACACAGTTTAAATCAATTTAAATACTGTATTTTTAAAAAAAGTGCAGAAAAAGGTACTTAAATTCTCTTATACGTCCAGTTGAATATAACCAAGTTTTTAGCTGGCCAAGCTGAAGTTTTAAAGCAGGAATTATTTCACATGCACCAGTTTAAATATGCAAGGACAGGAAGTCAAAGAATGTGGCTACCCCACACCTGTAATTACTAGCAAATAACAAAATTCAGCCAACACTAGCTTTAGTTCAAGTTACTGAAGAGCAGAATAACTTCAGATAAAATTCCTTCAACACTCCTTCATACACAGTTTAAATCAATTTAAATACTGTATTTTTAAAAAAAAAGTGCAGAAAAAGGTACTTAAATTCTCTTATACGTCCAGTTGAATATAACCAAGTTTTTAGCTGGCCAAGCTGAAGTTTTAAAGCAGGAATTATTTCACATGCACCAGTTTAAATATGCAAGGACAGGAAGTCAAAGAATGTGGCTACACCCCACACCTGTAATTACTAGCAAATAACAAAATTCAGCCAACACTAGCTTTAGTTCAAGTTACTGAAGAGCAGAATAACTTCAGATAAAAATTCCTTCAACACTCCTTCATACACAGTTTAAATCAATTTAAATACTGTATTTTTAAAAAAAAAGTGCAGAAAAAGGTACTTAAATTCTCTTATACGTCCAGTTGAATATAACCAAGTTTTAGCTGGCCAAGCTGAAGTTTTAAAGCAGGAATTATTTCACATGCACCAGTTTAAATATGCAAGGACAGGAAGTCAAAGAATGTGGCTTCCCCACACCTGTAATTACTAGCAAATAACAAAATTCAGCCAACACTAGCTTTAGTTCAAGTTACTGAAGAGCAGAATAACTTCAGATAAAAATTCCTTCAACACTCCTTCATACACAGTTTAAATCAATTTAAATACTGTATTTTTAAAAAAAAGTGCAGAAAAAGGTACTTAAATTCTCTTATACGTCCAGTTGAATATAACCAAGTTTTTAGCTGGCCAAGCTGAAGTTTTAAAGCAGGAATTATTTCACATGCACCAGTTTAAATATGCAAGGACAGGAAGTCAAAGAATGTGGCTACCCCCACACCTGTAATTACTAGCAAATAACAAAATTCAGCCAACACTAGCTTTAGTTCAAGTTACTGAAGAGCAGAATAACTTCAGATAAAAATTCCTTCAACACTCCTTCATACACAGTTTAAATCAATTTAAATACTGTATTTTTAAAAAAAAAAAAGTGCAGAAAAAGGTACTTAAATTCTCTTATACGTCCAGTTGAATATAACCAAGTTTTTAGCTGGCCAAGCTGAAGTTTTAAAGATTTTTAATTTTCTTCTTTTTGTGACTGGTAGAAAGAAGAATCATGGAACCAGTAGGTTGCTCCATGGTAAACCCCAAAAAAGGTGTCAGATTCCTGGGGAAGCCTGGTAGTAATAGTTGATTAAAAAAGGTTTAGTAGTAAAAAGCCTCTTTTCTAGCAAAAAACAGTAGCAAGTACTTGAAGCACTTTCCCCAGTCCCCAAAAGTAAAATAACACAATGTGTACCTCAGAAAATAGTTTTAATTAGTATGATCAAATTCTTTCTTCAAAAGTAAAAAGTAAGACTTCTGTTTAAGTTACTAAAACTCAAGTGGCAGTCCATAATCATAAAAAGTAAGAGTGCAGTTTTTTTTTTTAACCATGAAGGGAACTTATCTGCCTGGCAATGGAAAGTGTTAGTCGAACGTCAGTCCTAGAAAGCCCACAAGAAGACTGCTCTTCAGTGGTAGGAAAGCTCTGAAGGGCTTGGTCCTCAAACCACTCTTTATTTTCCACTTATCATGATCTGACTAATGGTTTGGGTGTGTCAAAGGTGCCCTGAGGTTTTGGAAGCTAGCTGGCTGTTGTATGTTGTGCAGGATACAATCTTTGCAGCTAAGACTACTGAACCAGTGATCACTATGACAAACGTCTGGGACTTAGCTGCTTTTACATACTCTATTCCTGCATTGCACAAGTTTCATTTATTACCTTGAATATGTATCAGCCTAATTATTAGTCCTTACACTGCTCATGTATAAGCTCAATTGTTAGCCATTGCCTAGAACAAGTTAATATGTAAATCTCTGTGAGATAATTATTTCCTTATATTGCATAAGTCATTGTCAACCATGTGTTTGTCTTTGCCAGTCTGCCCCAGTAGTGGTCAAAATGGTTCTTACACCAGCCCATCTAGCTGGTTAACAAAGTTAAATAAATACATACATAAACAAATATTCAGTCTTAACCTTCCAGGTAAAACACACTTATTCAGTGATTTAATTTGTTGAACTGGGTCCACATATTTTTCCACTATTATATAATATAGATTACCATGCAGCAATAATCTGTTTGTTGCTATTATACAATGGCTAATTTCTAGTAAATGTACCACATTTTTGTTTTTCCATGGCTTATCTAAAACAAAGATGTTTGTATGCAGTATTGCCACTGTGTCAAATGCCTTGAACTTGTACAAATATTAAACATTAATTTAGAAAAAGAATACATGTATATGATTCAAAAAACAGAAGACTGGAAATATTAATGCATCACCTGTAGAATTAGCAGAGAATATATTACTGGAAAACAAATACATTTTTACTTAATATTTTACTTAATAATATACATTTCTCAATGAAGCATGCTATGAATAGTATTAAAAAGCCTGCACTATGATACTGGCATATGAAACATATTTGCCTTGCCAATTAACAGTATGTGCCTGGTATCAAAAATGAATTTAAACTTTACTTAATCACTGCAATTCAGTGTTTCTAATAACTTTACTTTGCTCACGCCTCTTAATTGAGGTGTGCTACTTCAGTCCTATAAATACAAGAGCACAAGATTGCTGTAATCCCAACGTTTAAAGCAAAATTTAAAATAAAGTTTAAAGTTTTAGTTTGAAGCAAAATGCATTTTAAAGGAATACTTTATACTCTAAGGGGCTACATAATGAGGCAAATCAAAGAATATTATTTTTCAAGTTCTGTATAATTAATACCTATCTACAATGAATTATATGTACATAATGATGATTTCTACAATTTCTAAGATGAAATATAATGTCAAGTACTGATTTTTCCCTAATATTAATGATGGAACATTTAACTGCGAACTTTATTTTATTTTTATTTTACATTTGTTTACCGGGAAAGTCCGACTGGAACAAGGTCCATTTACAGTGGAGGCCCAGGGAGAAAAGCTCCATAACATAACAGTACAAATACAACAAATGACAAAAAAATTTCTGTACAGAGGCATATATACAATCAGAGCTCCATGTCTTTATATGACAACACATAATCCACGAATGACAGAAAATGTCTATACAGTGGCATATATACAATCAAGAAGATTTTTTGAACCTTAGTTTGATTTGAGCAAGCTTGGTATACAGATAGCATAACTTTGAATTTCCTATTGGTAGTACAAAGCATAAAAATGCTATTCGGGAGATATGTCATAGTGTGAGAAATAGTTTGTGGGACAGTAGTTCCTGATAGGGAGTATTTGAGTAGTACAGAATAGCCGAGGTAAGCAGTGAGGAGATGAGGTGTGGCAAGTTAGGAGGAGAGCAGAAAAGATTTTATGTGATACAGGGACAGAGCCATGATTGCAAGAGGTGTGACTTTAGTGATGTCTTGAAAAGTGAGATGGATGGTGCAGAGGAGATAATTTAGGGGAGGTTATTCCATTCCCTAGCAGTGGTGTGGGAGAACAGACTTTTCCCTGCAGTGTTATTGGCTTTGGTTATGCAGAGCAGGGTTTTGTTGGATGAGCGTAAAGGGCAATTTGCAGAATACTGGTTTAGAAGCTGGTTTAGGGCTGGAGTTTTCTGAGGGTTCCTTATTAAGTTGAAGGTGAGGACTAATTGGTAATAGCTAATTAGCTGAGGGAGTTCTAACCACTGTAGTTGCTTCAGGGCAAGACAGTGATGACTTCTAAAAGTGGAGTTGTTAGCAAATTTTGCAATTTTATTGTAACATGACTCCAGTTTGTTTAGGTCTGTTTTCCTGATATGAATTAGGATTGGTGATGCATACATTAGGGTAGATAAGAGTTGGGTTTGGGCTAAGGAGATTCTAGCTTGGTCCGATAGGAACTGTTTGTGTTTGTATAGGGTTTCTAGTTTATGTACCTTTGTGATGGTTTGTGAGATATGGACATTAATGTTTAGACTGTTATCTATTTCAACCCCGAGCAGCTTTGTGTGAAGGGAGGGGGAGACTGTGGTCCCGTTTTTGGAGGTGATAGTGAAGGTAGGAGGTGTGGATTTGGATTTATTGGGGGTAAAAAGGAGTAATATGGTCTTGTTGGGGTTTAGAATGAGTTGGATATCGGTAATCCATTTTTTTATGGAGCAGGATTCTTGGGTAAACTTTTGAAGAGTGGTTATAGATGGGGCTGTGCAGATTAGGGTGGAGTCGTCTGCGTACTGTATAAGTGATGCATGCAGGGTAGAAGTATGTAGTTTGTTAGTGAAAGTACTGATCCTTGTGGGACGCCTATAGTAGTTGGTAATAGAGGTGATAGTGTATTTTGCCATTTAACTGATTGTTTTCTGTCAGAGAGATAACTTCTAAACCATGAAGTAGTAGAGGGGGTGAAGGATAAGGTTGACAGAGTGTCTAAGAGTAGGTTATGGGAGACCATATCAAACGCTTTTGATAGCTCTAGGAATATGACTGAGATTAATTTTTTGTTGTTTCTTAGATGGTTAATCTGATTGGTAAAGGAGAGTAGAGCAGTGGTTGTGCTATGGTTTGGGCGGAAACCATGCTGTGTGGGGGAGAGGAGTTTATATGAGGATAAGAAGAGCATTGCCTGGGTGTGAATATATTTCTCCAGAAGCTTGAAAAGGGGGGACAAGATAGCAATTGGCTGGTAATTTGATAGTTCATAGGTGTTTCTGCCTTTGTGAAGGGGAATTATATGTGATACTTTCCATAGATGGGGTACGTAGGTTTCTTGTATAGAGTGGTTTAAAATAATTGAGACAGGGTAGGCTAGTGATTCTGCAGCTAATTTTAGAAAATTTGTGGATAAACCATCTGCTGCGAGTGTGGTGGGTTTTAGATTAAAGAGTAGCTTTTTAACTGAAGAGGTTGGTACAGGTGAGAGTATGAGGGTGGGTATGTTAGTTTGTTCTACAGTTGGGGTGGTTTTAGTGTTCTTGTTGGATAGTTGGATAGAAAGTGCGAGGACAAATTCTGTGAAGTGATGGTTGAATTCTGAAGCTATGCTATCATTATCAGAACTGTTGTTGGGAGATGGGGTGGTGGTTTTGCCCGGTTTTAGAAGGGTATTGATGGCCTGCCAGAACTTTTGGGGGTTTCTAGAGTGCTTGTTTTGGATGTCTAAGAAGTAGTTCTTTTTATCTACTTTTGTTTGGGTTTTGGCCTTATTTCGTAGTTCTTGATATTTCTGTCTGTCTTGGATAGTGTTATTCTTTTTCCAGTTTTTCCAGGCATTGTCTCTGGCTTTTATTAAGGCTTTTGTTGTCCTATTTAGCCATGGGGCATAGTTAACTTTAGTCCTGAGTTTCCTGATGGGAGCTAGTGCATTTAGTACATTCATAAAAGTAGTATTAAAAAAATCAACTGCCTGGTCTAAAGGTAGAGTTTTTAGTGGATTCCAGTGCTGTTGCTGGAGCATACCGTTAAGAGTTTGTGGATTGACTTTGTGCTCCTCCCTAGTCTCCTTGAATAGCATGGGTTTGGGTATTTCTGCCTGTTTATGAAGGAGGAATGTGGGGCAGTGGTCAATGTATCAGGTAAGCAGCCCAGATGATAACTTTCTGTGGGGATATTAACTAGTGTCCAATCTACAATGGAGGTTCTACTGAATTTTTTGTCTACTCTGGTGGGTTCTTGGATTAGTTGTGAGAATCCAAATAAGTTAATACGGTTTGAGGGGTTGTTGGAGTTGCAGGTTAGCCAGTCTAAGTTTAGGTTGCCTAGCAGGATGGTTTCTTGGGGTAGGTTGATTGTGGCCCATTGTAGTACCTCTTCTGTTATAGGTGAGTTATTTCCTGGAGGAATATAACTGCAGAGGATGTTGATATCATGATGGTTTCTTGGGGTAGGTTGGTTGCGGCCCATTGTAGCATCTCTTCTATTATAGGTGAGTTATTTCCTGGAGGAATATAACTGCAGAGGATGTTGATATCAGGATGGTTTCTTGGGGTAGGTTGGTTGCGGCCCATTGTAGTATCTTTTTATTATAGGTGAGTTATTTCCTGGAGGAATATAACTACAGAGGATGTTGATATCAGGATGGTTTCTTGGGGTAGGTTGACTGTGGCCCATTGTAGTATCTTTTCTATTATAGGTGAGTTATTTCCTGGGGAATATAACTACAGAGGATGTTGATAGCAGGATGGTTTCTTGGGGTAGGTTGATTGCGGCCCATTGTAATATCTCTTCTATTATAGGTGAGTTATTTCCTGGAGGAATATAACTACAGAGGATGTTGATAGCAAGATGGTTTCTTGGGGTAGGCTGATTGCGGCCCATTGTAGTATCTCTTCTATTATAGGTGAGTTAGTTCCTGGATGAATATAACTACAGAGGATGTTGATATCAGGATGGTTTCTTGGGGTAGGTTGATTGTGGCCCATTGTAGTATCTCTTCTATTATAGGTGAGTTATTTCCTGGAGGAATATAACTACAGAGGATGTTGATATCAGGATGGTTTCTTGGGGTAGGTTGATTGCGGCCCATTGTAATATCTCTTCTATTATAGGTGAGTTATTTCCTGGAGGAATATAACTACAGAGGATGTTGATAGCAAGATGGTTTCTTGGGGTAGGCTGATTGCGGCCCATTGTAGTATCTCTTCTGTTATAGGTGAGGTATTTCCTGGAGGAATATCACTACAGAGGATGTTGATAGCAGGATGGTTTCTTGGGGTAGGTTGACTGTGGCCCATTGTAGTATCTCTTCTATTATAGGTGAGTTATTTCCTGGAGGAATATAACTACAGAGGATGTTGATATCAGGATGGTTTCTTGGGGTAGGTTGATTGCGGCCCATTGTAATATCTCTTCTATTATAGGTGAGTTATTTCCTGGAGGAATATAACTACAGAGGATGTTGATAGCAAGATGGTTTCTTGGGGTAGGCTGATTGCGGCCCATTGTAGTATCTCTTCTATTATAGGTGAGTTAGTTCCTGGATGAATATAACTACAGAGGATGTTGATATCAGGATGGTTTCTTGGGGTAGGTTGATTGTGGCCCATTGTAGTATCTCTTCTATTATAGGTGAGTTATTTCCTGGAGGAATATAACTACAGAGGATGTTGATAGCAGGATGGTTTCTTGGGGTAGGTTGATTGTGGCCCATTGTAGTATCTCTTCTATTATAGGTGGGTTATTTCCGGAGGAATATAACTACAGAGGATGTTGATAGCAGGATGGTTTCTTGGGGTAGGTTGATTGTGGCCCATTGTAGTATATCTTCTATTATAGGGAGTTATTTCCTGGAGGAATATAACTACAGAGGATGTTGATAGCAGGATGGTTTCTTGGGGTAGGTTGATTGTGGCCCATTGTAGTATCTCTCTTCTATTATAGGTGGGTTATTTCCGGAGGAATATAACTACAGAGGATGTTGATAGCAGGATGGTTTCTTGGGGTAGGTTGATTGTGGCCCATTGTAGTATCTCTTCTATTATAGGTGAGTTATTTCCTGGAGGAATATAACTACAGAGGATGTTGATAGCAGGATGGTTTATTGTGGTAGGTTGATTGCGGCCCATTGTAGTATCTCTTCTATTGCAGGTGAGTTATTTCCTGGAGGAATATAACTACAGAGGATGTTGATAGCAGGATGGTTTCTTGGGGTAGGTTGATTGTGGCCCATTGTAGTATATCTTCTATTATAGGGGAGTTATTCCCTGGAGGAATATAACTACAGAGGATGTTGCTAGCAGGATGGTTTCTTGGGGTAGGTTGATTGTGGCCCATTGTAGTATATCTTCTATTATAGGGGAGTTATTCCCTGGAGGAATATAACTACAGAGGATGTTGATAGCAGGATGGTTTCTTGGGTAGGTTGATTGAGTCCCATTGTAGTATCTCTTCTATTATAGGTGAGTTATTTCCTGGAGGAATATAACTACAGAGGATGTTGATATCAGGATGGTTTCTTGGGGTAGGTTGATTGTGGCCCATTGTAGTATCTCTTCTATTATCGGTGAGTTATTTCCTGGAGTAATATAACTACAGAGGATGTTGATAGCAGGATGGTTTCTTGGGGTAGGTTGATTGCGGCCCATTGTAGTATCTCTTCTATTATAGGTGAGTTAGTTCCTGGATGAATATAACTACAGAGGATGTTGATAGCAGGATGGTTTCTTGGGGTAGGTTGATTGTGGCCCATTGTAGTATCTCTTCTATTATAGGTGAGTTAGTTCCTGGATGAATATAACTACAGAGGATGTTGATAGCAGGATGGTTTCTTGGGGTAGGTTGATTATGGCCCATTGTAGTATCCCTTCTATTATAGGTGAGTTATTTCCTGGAGGTATGTAACTACAGAGGATGTTGATAGCAGGATGGTTTCTTGGGGTAGGTTGACTGTGGCCCACTGTAGTATCTCTTCTATTATAGGGGAGTTATTTCCTGGAGGAATGTAACTACAGAGGATGTTGATAGCAGGATGGTTTCTTGGGGTAGGTTGACTGTGGCCCATTGTAGTATCTCTTCTATTATAGGGGAGTTATTTCCTGGAGGAATGTAACTACAGAGGATGTTGATAGCAGGATGGTTTCTTGGGGTAGGTTGATTGTGGCCCATTGTAGTATCTCTTCTATTATGGGGTGTTATTTCCTGGATGAATATAACTACAGAGGATGTTGATTCTCTTTTTGTTTTTAAGGGACATAACGGAGCCTAATGTCTCTGCATTCTGGAATTTGGGAAGTGGGGTTTTTAGTGGCTGGAGGTTGAGTGTATTTTTAAATAAGACTGCAACTCCACCTCCTTTTTTGGTACCTCTATCTTCCCTTAGGATGTTATAGCCTGGGGGAAGAATTTCTTTGTTTTGTGTGGCAGGTTTTAGCCAGGTCTTTGTAACGGTTAGTATGTCTAGGGAGTAGTGGAATGTGAATGCATGAAAGTTACGTAGTTTGTTGGATATGCTGCATGTGTTTATACTGATAATAAGTAGGTCTGACTTGTGTTTCTGGGATAGGATTGGTTTGCATGGACCTGGGTTGGGGTGCATGTCCCCTGAGATTAATAGCCATTTTCTGAGGAATAGTGTGAGTTTTATGGCATAGGCTATATCTATGTGTTTTATGGGCACTGTTAGCTTTTGTGAGGTAGTGTGGTTGCTGGTTTGTGTATGTAGAGTAATGAGTTGTTGTTAAATAGTGTGGAGCATATTACTATATTTGTGTGAGGTTGTGTGTGTGTGTGTGTGTGTGTGTGTGTGTGTGTGTGTGTGTGTGTGTGTGTGTGTGTGTTATGTGGTAGGTAGTGTTTGTTGGTATGTTAGAGTGTATGGATGTGGTGTAAGCTAGAGTGGTGAGAGTTAGTAATAGTAGTCCTAGTATGCCTTGCATGGTGTGGATGGGGTGTACAGAGGAGGTTGTTGTGAGGTGGAGGGTGTGGTGTGGAAGTGGGAGTGGATCTGATGACTGAGGCATGGTAATAGGCTGTTGTAGAGGGGGTGGGGATATATGGGCTATAAGTGTAGGAGCACTGGGGGCGGGTGGGATTTGGCGGCAGGGAGGGGAATGGAGTGAACCCGAAGGGCAAGCAGAGTGAGCAAGAATGCAGCTTAGCCTAAAGATAAGGTAAGGTAAGATTCAATAATAATTAATCTGTGGTTAGCTTCCCTAGGAGGGAGTGGGAAGTTGTAAATATAGAATGGGGAGTATGCTTTAACTAAATGTTCCACCCAGCTATGGAAATAAGGGTGGATTAGTAGAGTATGTTCCTGCTGAGTGGCCAACTTCATTAAAGCTCTCAAAGTTAGAAGCTGAATGGAGCTCAATGCAGCTGTGCTCACCTCACAAAGATGGTCACAAAGTAAGAAAAAATTGTTAAAAACAAATTCAATGACATTCACCTAATAATTAATTCTACTGGAAGGCTTGTGTTTACAAGTTGAGATTTCCCAGGGCTGATTTGAGCTTTAGCTGAAAATTGCTTCAGAACTGAAGGAGGTGGTGGTGGTGGTGGTGTGGGGTGGGCACAATCCCGAGGCTTGTGGATGGCCCAAGCAAACTGCAAAAAGAGAAAGTTCTAAGAGAAATGGAGACAATTAGGAGAGTAGAGGATATTAGTCAGAGAGTGATGGAAGGATTATCAGAAGACAGAGTCGGTACAATAAGTAGGTACATAGATAAATGTCTGGGGAAAAGTAAAGAATCACAAAGAATAGGAAACGGTGCCTAGGCAGATCATTACAAATTTAACAATGTACTAAGTCTAACAGGTTAAAGTAGCACCATAGTTAGGTAAGCTACTGGCTAGAATGTGTAACAAATGCTGTGTTTCTGCTTTTCAAATACCAGATAAACAACTGTATGTTTCTGCTTACAAATACCAAGTATGCTTCTGCTTACAAAACCAGTTAGAACTGTAGTTAGTTGAGATGCATATTAATAGGTTGCAACCAACACTGTTTCTGCTTTTCAGATACCAAATAAACTGTATTTTTCTCCCTACTATATGTTTCTGCTAACTAATACAATGGAACTGTAGTCAGGTAACAAATACTGTTTCAGCTTTTCAAATACCAGATATCAAATAAACAAACTGTATGTTTCTCCTTACTGATAGCAGGTATGTTTCTGCTAACCAATACCAATTAGAACTGTAGTTAGGTAAGATATTGGCTAGAATTTGTAACAAATGCTGTGTTTCTGCTGTTTGTGTACAAAACAAACAGCAACTGTATGTTTCTGCGTATTAATACTAAATGCAACTACAGTGAAGCAGATATCAAAAGGAATTGTCTATGAAGCCAGTCTAGCTTCCTAGGTAAGTTTAGATATGTAAGCAAGCATATACACACTGGATTAATCACCAAGCTCAACACATACAATGAGCAGTAAAAAAAAGCATCACAGTTTTGTCAGACTATACACTCTACATAGCAATAATAAATGTAGTACTAATATAAACCAGCATAAAAATCCATGTAAATTATGACAGCAAACAGACAATGCTAAAAAGGCATATGCATATAAAAAAACAAACAAAAAAAAAAAACAGCACAGACAGCAGACTAAGGGAAGCTCTTTCAGGTTGGGACTATACTACATTTTAAAGATGGCTCCCAAAGGAGTGGGTATTGATATAGCCTCCTATGAGAATGGCTCGGGGCGGGGGGGGAGGGGGGGATAGCAATTATCATTGAAATTGGGTGGTTAGAAGTGGTTGCAGAGCAACCCCAGCAGGAGGGATTCCAAATAGAAAAGAGAAAAAAAAAACAATCAGGAGTCAGGAAATGTAAGTAAGACAATACACTATGTTATAGCTTTTCAGCTTACAGAAACCAAATGTTGCTAGCAAGCTCTTTAAGGGTGAGTAGATCTAAGGGAATTGGGACTGAACTAAAGGTTTGTTTTGGAATAGTTTTAACCTTAGACTCTGGAGCTCACCTGTTTGTATACAGAGGGAATAAGGAACTTGTACAATTAGTAGAGTATGTTCCTATCGAGTGGTCAACTTCATTAAAACTCTCCAAGTTAGAAGCTGAATGGAGCTCAATGCAGCTGTGCTCACCTCACAAAGATGTTCACAAAGTAAGAGAAAATTGTTAAAAACAAATTCAATGACATTCACCTAATATTTAATTCTACTGGAAGGCTTGCATTTACAAGTTGAGATTTCCCAGGGCTGATTTGAGCTTTAGCTGAAAATTGCTTCAGAACCGAAGGTGGTAGTGGTGGTGGTGAGGGAACAATCCCGAGGTTTGTGGATGGTCCGAGCAAACTAATAATTAATTCTACTGGAAGGCTTGTGTTTACAAGTTGAGATTTCCCAGGGCTGATTTGAGCTTTAGCTGAAAATTGCTTCAGAACCAAAGACGGTGGTGGTGAGGGCGCAATCCCGAGGCTTGTGGATGGCCCGAGCAAACTAATAATTAATTCTGCTGGAAGGCTTGTGTTTACAAGTTGAGATTTCCCAGGGCTGATTTGAGCTTTGGCTGAAAATTGCTTCAGAACCGAAGGCGGTGGTGGTGCTGGTGGTGGGGGGGCACAATCCCCAGGCTTGTGGATGGCCCGAGCAAACTAATAATTAATTCTACTGGAAAGCATGTGTTTACAAGTTGAGATTTTCCAGGGCTGATTTGAGCTTTAGCTGAAAATTGCTTCAGAACCAAAGGCGGTGGTGGTGAGGGCGTAATCCCGAGGCTTGTGGATGGCCCTAGGAAACTAATAATGAATTCTACTGGAAGGCTTGTGTTTACAAGTTGAGATTTCCCAGGGCTGATTTGAGCTTTAGTGAAAATTGCTTCAGAATCGAAGGTGGTGGTTGGGGGGGGGGGGCACAATCCCGAGGTTTGTGGATGGCCCTAACAAACTAATAATTAATTCTACTAGAAGGCTTGTGTTTACAAGTTGAGATATCCCAGGGCTGATTTGAGCTTTAGCTGAAAATTGATTCAGAACCGAAGGCGGTGGTGGTGGTGGTGGGGGTGCAATCCCGAGGCTTGTGGATGGCCCGAGCAAACTAATAATTACTTCTACTGGAAGGCTTGTGTTTACAAGTTGAGATTTCCTACGGCTGATTTGAGCTTTGGCTGAAAATTGCTTCAGAACCGAAGGCGGTGGTGTTGGTGGGGGGGGGGGGGTTGCAATCTCGAGGCTTGTGGATGGCCCGAGCAAACTAATAATTAATTCTACTGGAAGCCTTGTGTTTTCAAGTTGAGATATCCCAGGGCTGATTTGAGCTTTAGCTGAAAATTGATTCAGAACCGAAGGCGGTGGTGGTGGTGGTGGGGGTGCAATCCCGAGGCTTGTGGATGGCCCGAGCAAACTAATAATTACTTCTACTGGAAGGCTTGTGTTTACAAGTTGAGATTTCCTACGGCTGATTTGAGCTTTGGCTGAAAATTGCTTCAGAACCGAAGGCGGTGGTGTTGGTGGGGGGGGGGGGTTGCAATCTCGAGGCTTGTGGATGGCCCGAGCAAACTAATAATTAATTCTACTGGAAGCCTTGTGTTTTCAAGTTGAGATTTCCCGGCGCTGATTTGAACTTTAGCTGAAAATTGCTTCAGAACCAAAGGCGGTGGTGGTGGGATGCAATCCCAAGGCTTGTGGATGGCCCGAGCAAACTAATAATTAATTCTACTGGAAGGCTTGTGTTCACAAGTTGAGATTTCCCAGGAAATTACAAAAAAGTATGACAATTTTAAATTAAGGTTAATCACAACAATTCAATAAGTTTGTGACAAATCCAGAATACAGGTAATTCATGTCTATTCTCCTGGAGCCTTTGGTGCCAAAGTGAAGACCTGTACCAGTCTTGATCTACAAATGCTTAATTCATCCTTTTATTTAGTACTACAATAAATACATGAATTAATTTGATTATTTCTTGTTTTGTTACAGATTTTCCAGACTATTTTGTATTAGTAACTGATTTAACGAATCGCAAACATCAGTTAGACATTAGACAAGATGGAGACAGACAGCAGGAATGACATGCTACATGGTAAGATGATAATCATATTTTTTCAAAAGAAAAACATGAAGCATTCAGTATTACAATGCATAAAATATATTCACATATGTACGTCTATGTATAACTCTTTGATTTGTATTGCATGAAAGAAAGTCCTCTATGCCTCGAGGACTCTTAACCACAACCCTCAACTAGTTTGCCTTTCAGCTGTCAAGGCATATTCAAAAGTTCATCTCCGAACAGACTTCTTCCTTTTTTCCCACTTGATTACAAAGTGTCACAGTCCTTCTGTATTTGGACTTTTTTGTTACTTATGTATATGGTACAGCTAGGAGATATTGTTAAAGGGATAGGATGACATTATTACTCTTATGTTGATGATACCCAGTTATTTGTCTCTTTAACGCTAGGAGTACACATTGCCCCAATGTCTTTATAACAAATCACAAAAGCCATTCTTAATTGGATGATGAAAAGCTGACTTTGACTCAGTCCTATCAGCACTATAACCGTGACCCTTCATGCCACGTGCAAATCTTCCACAGCAACTACCTTTCACCTTGCTATCATTCATGAAGGAAAATGTCTCGCAGTTTGTGTCTAAGGTGCATAATCTGGGTGTAAGTCTCAGTTATAGGCTTACATTTAAGAACCAGTCTGCCACTGCTGTAACCTGCAATTACCTTCCAAGGAATATCACCTGTCTTAAGCATCTCTTACCACCAGGTGACTGATCTGTTGTGGTATACATTTGGTCACTTTATAACTGGACCTTTGTAATATTCATGACTGGTAACAGGTGATGCAGAACTCTTCTGTAAGGTGTTGATTGTTTCATTCTGTCATATAACACCTGTACTACAGACTAGGTGGTAGCTACTTGTGAAGTGCATAGTAATTAGAATAGTTCTTTTGTGGTTTGTCTAACCCTACATGATTTAGGTCCTGTTCATCTGGACAAAAAAAAATCTATCTACCAGTTCAAGCTGTACAGTCAGCTTCCCAAGGACTGCTAACTGTCTCGATGCAGCTTCATGCCTCTAGCATAAAGCATTAGCTTTTTTCTTAGCTGGTGCTAGACATGTGTGACCCACTACCTTGGCAGCACCATGTGTGCCTCATTGGAAAGCTTTAGACAGGGCCTTAACAGGTACCTTTTCCACAAGGCCTATAGCAATTCTGATGGTAATTTTAACATTATTTGCCTAGAGTTCTTATGTTTGGAGTATCATTTAGATGGATGGATTTTACTTTTCACTGTCTGTGATGTGTCTAGCTGTAAATATATAATACTGATTGAAAATGTTACTCTCAATGCACTTATGACATGTCTGTGTGTTTGTGTGTGTGTGTGTGTGTGTGTGTGTGTGTGTGTGTGTGTGTGTGTGTGTGTGTGTGTGTGTGGTGTATGTACATATGTATAATCTAAAAAAAGACCAATCAAAACACATACATGAGATGAAATAAATTCAATAACAATAACCACTGTTGTCATAAAGATGTGAAATACATTTAAACTTCACCAGTCTTCATTATTTCTTTATAACTTTATTGGGCTATACAACTCAATGGTGTCCTGGACTGCATGTGTAGTAACTACATATGTATCCAATGGAGCCTTTCAAAGGGAGAAATATCAGTCACTTCACTGATTAATTGTCTAAAGGTTACCGACCATTTTTGTATCATATTTTTACTATTAACCTAGTACTCACAAAGTACTCCTGATGCAGCCCACCAGCTGGCAATCTATTCATTGTAAACTGCGCTTTGGCTGATGACTGTTCTGATTTCAGCATTTTTTTTATTGGCTCAGGGGAACCTGTGGACTAAATCAGTGAGAGACTGGGTTCCTGGAATTTGTCATCAGTGGAGTGTCCTAGTCACCGTCATTGTTGAGTCATGGCCTGTGTTCAAGATTCAGAACAGAAATAAAAGAAGGTCTAACTGGTCTTTCTGTGGCTGCATTAAAAAATCTTACACTAAAAATTTTAAAGTTAAGTGAAAGAAGGCTGCTATTCAGTAAGTAGACAAGGGATACTGCAAACATGAAAAAAGAAGTACGTGTTTCAACAGTAAGTAAAATGAATTCACGTATGTAGAGTAACAACTACATCTGTACTCATTTGTACATCTATAATATACACACTAACCAAAAACAAGAACAGGAATGTAGTATGTAGATTGTATAAGAGTTCATGAAACTATAATAGCAAATGTATTAACAGTAAACTTGTTGCCCAACTTGATAAATACAAGACAAATGTAAATATGGAATGCATGCCTTGGGACAGTGAAGAAGAAATGATAACGTGTTGAACATTCATAAATTTCTGCCCCACCTAGTTTCTGAAGTTATGCATCACCTCCCTGAAACTGTGAACTTGTGTATCACTTTCCGAAGAGTGTGAATCCCCCCCTCTGCTCCATATTTGGCAGGTTATAGCCCTCTGCAATAGTTGCATTTGACCCCTCATTGATTTGAGTTTGGGATATCTGGTTTAGAATAAGACTATTCCCTCCCTAGTTGCTGGATTTCAGGTTCATCTGGCAATACTGGAAGGTGAGGTCTGATTAATTTCCCCCAACTTTAGCGGAGTCAGAGGGAAAATAATGAATTTTGCAGCAGACTGTTTCATTTGGTAAAAAGAAACAACAATGAATTCCGATTTTGAAGTTTTCATAGGTGCAGAAAGTTGTTCTCCCCTTGATATCAATTCTCAGATGTTTAAAGTCAAACTTATTTCTGAATATGAACCTGTTCTGGTTCCAGAGAAAAGATGCATTTATGTTCTTCCCTTTTCTGCTGTGTTCCTGACTAGTGATTCAGAAATGTCTGGAGGATAGACATCATTAAAGAGAGTGGACACCTGATACCCAGTTTTGAGGAATGATGTCCAGCATTGGTAACCAGTCTGCAGACATCCAAGACACTTGTTTTCCTAGACTATAAAACAGTTTTCAAGAATAATTTCATTTAGTATAGAAGCAGCCGCATTTTTCAAAGCTAATCCAGAACTTTAAATCTAAGGCCTGATCTTTTCAAAGAAAAGGAAAATCAGAAGATGAATGCAATGGATTGGCCTATTCAGATCAGATGTCTTCACCAATGGGTTATGACAGAGATAAGGACGACAAATCTCTGTCTCGATCTTCTCTTGAACACTTGTCTTTGGGAAACAATTTAATGAGGGATCACCTCAAATGCCTTACCATAAAATTATCAAACCCCAAAAAGTGGCACATTTATTTTTTTGAAGCAAGTGCACCCTGAGCTACTAATCATCTCTCCACCTGAAGAATCATTATCTGAAATGTTTAAGTGATTCAAAGTGGAGTCAAACTGTAAGTTACTTTTTTCCAAGAAACTGGACCATTTTAAAGTGTTAAAATTAAGCACAGCTATCTCTATAAAAATATCTTGACAGACCTAGCACCCACTAATTTAGAGTTCAAGAAAGGTCTAGCCTAATACAAACACACAGTACTTTCTCTGCAAATAAAGACAGGAAGGTGGTGGACAGATACAGGAAGAAGGCCTGGTACATTTGGTATTAGAGTACAGTAAAACTCTCGGTTAACAGGCACCCATGGGGATTGGTAGATGCCAGATAACTGTAGTTTCTAGTTGCCTGAGAGTTACTATTAAAAGCAGGCTTGACTAATACTGTACCCTATACTATTTGTTTGGTTTGTCTTGTTGTTAGGTTGGGAGGACAGGGAATTTATTCCAATCTTCCTTACAACTCTAAAAACATAAGGTATGTTTCTGCCGGGGGCAGAAAGTGCAACACATGAAAACTGTACTGTATTTCTTTGATTTTTTTTTTTTTCTGGTTGCTTGAGAGGTCTGGTTGCTTGGGTTCCGGTTAACTGAGAGTTTACTGCATTAAAGTAAGAAAACCCACATGGCTCATGTCAGAATTGTACCTGACAGCAGCTTTGTATACTGTTCTTATGCACAACTTTGAAGTCAAACATTTCCAAACAATGTAAAATGTTAAACCCTTAAAAGCACTCTAAGCTCCTTCTCTTTGGTGCAGCAGTTAAATAAAAATGAAAGGCTATGCAAAATGTGAAACACATTTCATGTCTCAATCATTAAATATTTTAGGAACCACTCCCCAATGATCGTTTCTAGAGCAACTGACTAGACAACAGAAGATTGAGACCAAGAAGCAGTTCCAAAACAAACAAAAGTCATGCAGTGGTAAGACAAAGAAAGAACAGTCTTTCAGTTAGATCTGTTATACATTCCCTGAATGGCCTCCTGAACTGAACATAGGTTTTCTTCTTATTCGTCTTTGAAATAGGCACCTCCCAAGTAACCACTGGTTCATTTAGGTCCTATATATATTAGAACTTTTATTTTCTTAGTTTACTGTCCTAATACCTATTTCTGGTTTGCTAGGAAACTGCTTAGTACGAATTTAATAGAAAATAAAATCATATGTTTCAGAACCATTGCTAAGAAAAGTAAAGTCCCAGCACACTGTGTCATCCTTTCTCCCAAAGTAACTTTTCTGCATATTACAGTCCTTCAGATACTTGCAATGGTTCTTGACCCCATTCTCTTCAACTTCTTACAAACTGATGAAATGCATTCAGGAAACTACTCCAATCTTGCTAATGCCACCTTTAGGCAGTCCTTCGCATCCAATGCTTCTGTTACCGCTGTTCAGTTTCTTACTGTTCAGTGCATTTCCATGTTATATATTTTTCACCATAACTGCACTCTGTCTTTTTGGGCCTCTAGCAGTGTTCTATGCTGCTGCTGAGATATTTCTGCCATCTTGTCCAGCTCCTCTACTTACATGATTTGTTTTTTTCTTTTTCTTTTTTTTTACCTGCATTCACAATAGATTCACACTGAGTTTATCAGAATCTCCAGCACTTTTAGATCACTCACCAAACCCTTTACCAGGCAAAGCAGTTTCCTTAGTTTGCCCTCCTTGCTGCTTAGTCCCTCTTACAGTTCAAACCTGTTCAGCCCTTTCCTTAAGATGCCAGCCATACTCTCAGTCCTTAGCTTTGTTGTTTTGCTGTTTCCACCATTATTTCTAAACTCAGACTAAATACTGTGGTGCTCTGACACAACTAACTCTGGCAGAGTGCAATCATACAAACCAGTAATAAAATGAAAGAAATTCTGGGAACAGTGGTATTGGGCATTGTAGAAATACATCTGCAGTGTACTGAAAATAAAAACAACAGAAAAGTTGGACTTTCTTCTCTTTCAGACTTGAACTTATTTCAGGTGTTAAATCATCATCAATCCTGCTTTTCACATGTTCTACATGGTGGGGTATCCACCTCTCTTAGTTCTGTGCCTTCTTCAATTGTCATGCTTGACTGTCACAAGTCTTCTCTCACACAATCCATCCCTTTGTTGGACATCCTCATTTCCTCTTGCCTTCTTCCTGTCTCTCCCAAATCTTCTTTACAAATTGCTTTCTGCTTTCCTGCACATGTGCCTGAACTACCAAATCTATTTTCTTTGACCTCCTCTAGAATTGGAGTTGCTTTGGCTTCTGCTCTATTGCTTTCCCTGATACGGGCAAATCCATTAACAGTTTTGGCTTTCTGCATGTATATCAAGTATGTTTCCCTTGAAATTCTTAGTTTTGCAACTACATCCTTCTCAACTTTGTGCTTGAACACTATATATATATATATATATATATATATATATATATATATATATATATATATATATATATATATATATATATATTTTTTTTTATTATTTTTTTTTGAGATTAGGTCTTTGTTTCTGGCGGGCACTTCCTTCACACTTATCATCTAGTTTATCAAGCCCAGCCATTGATTTTCTGGAATACTTTTCCCATTATTTCCTGAGCACTTTCTTACTTAAATCTTGGAATAACAAGAAACTCCTATTTGGGAGCTAAAACTCTCCACTAGCCTAAAACGTCTGTATGCTGAAGTCTCAGGAGTTTCACCCACAACAGCTGTTTCCATTTAATTACAAATTTCTCATCTTGACATTTCACATAGAACACTAACTGGACTGATTTTACATACTGGCTTATACACAGTATCCCTAAACCTCCATTATTTTTGGGCAAAGTTAGCTTATCCCAACTGACCTTGGTTTATTATTTACCCAGAAGAAATCTTTCATCTATGAGTTTACTGTCTTGATTATATCTTCTGCTGGCACGTTCCAGACAGATTGCAACAGATATAATAAATGAGACATCACATGCCAATGAAGACATGGACTCACTGATATAAATCCAAACTTAACATTCACCACTTCTGAAGATTACTTTTAATTTTTGTCAAAGCTTCCTCATATGATCTATAAACTGAACCCTCACACATCTCCTGCAACCAAATTCCTAGATATTTTAACTCCCTCGTGCTCTAATTTTACAGAATATTTCTTGTTAACTGAGGCCTTTCATCTAGATTAATGCCTATTGCTTTGTTAATTTTATATCCTGACAATATCCCATATTTACTCAATAGTTCAAACAATTTAGTTGATTCCCCCCCTTGGGTTTGCTAGTGTTAATATGACATCATCTGCAAAGACAGCCAGATCTTGAGTTCCAGACCCATCCCCTGATAGCCTCTTACAGTGGACTGTCTTACTGTGGCTGCTAGGAGCTCCAGGTATAAGGTAAAGAGCAAGAAGGACAGTGAGCATACCTGGCTGGCTCTCCTCATTAGTTGTACAGTGTTTGAAAGGCTAGAGGACAATTTTTCTCTTGCAGTCATTCCCTTATATATTTCTTCCAGAAGGCTGGTGAATGTCTGTGGAATCCTACGCTTCCCCAACGCAAGAAAAAAATAGACCCATTCTACTCTACTGAATGCCTCCTGTGCATCTAATGATACCATTGCCACTTCCAGCCCTCTACTATGTATGTCCTGTACAGTCAACAAGTGCTTAATTATGTTATCACATGTACATCTCCCCTCAGTTAATCCACACTGATCTAAATCCACTGACACTGGCAACAATTTTCCTTGTCTTGCAGTCATAATCCGCATGAACATCATATAATTATGGTTTAGAACTGTGATTGGTCAACATGATTTTGCCAAGTGAGGATTCTTGTCTTCCTTGTGTATAACTACAATAATATCTTCTTTCCAGGATTTCAGCATCCTCTTTGTTTTTAGGACTTCATTTGTCAACATTTTCCATGATAGCACTATTTTATGTCTTGAGAGTCTCCAGACCTCTACAGGAATCCCATCAAATCCTGGTGACTTATTAGGAGCTTGTCCCCTTCAATATAACTAACTTGTTCACTCATTTGTTTTACCATTGTTCTGGAAGCACTTTGTTAATACACAGTCCGCTTGTTTATATTCATTGTCCAAGAATAATTAATTTGTTGGTTAGTAAAGCAGAACAACCTGAAACTGATCTCATAACATGCTGTGATTTGTAAAAGCCAATTTGATTGCACTTATATAATACTGTTGCAGTGATATAACTCATGCTACACATGATCACTGCACTGAAGAATAAAAAACAATATGATCATACTGCACATTTATGTGCTGTTTCATTACGAGTTCCCAAACAAATGTCGATCATAAATTAAGGAGTTGTATCAGGTTTGTGCAACATGCCTGCTTTTGCAAGTTTGAATTTTATACTTCATTTTAATATGGCAATTCTATAAAATTGTGTGATTGTTACATTATGCTGCAAAATATGCTTGTGCTAACAGGTTATATCTCAAGTGTGTTGTGTTTACATATACATTAGTGTTAGGTTTATCCTTTTGACATGTCTATAAGAAAGAGATGTACACAATTAATATAAAAATATCCATCATTGCAATGCTTTTACATAGTCATATGAGAACCCAACATAACCAATTGTGTTATGCAATCATGTAGGCATGTATTAACATGGTTACACACTGAGACAAAACATTGTCAAACTACATGTTTTCTGGTAAGCCCTGAGTGCCCAATAAACACAAAGTATACAGTGTGTGCTGTGCATCTTCATGAGCAAGTGTAAGTAATTTGTTGGATCCAAGCAGACATATTCCAGCCTTGGACTGTGAACATACTCTTATATTTTGGTACAGGACAGCATAACACTGCTCTAAGATATTGTATGGCTAGGCAGTCACACAATATAGAACACTTAGTGGTGTAAAGATTTTTAGGTCTACAGATACTACTTTTATTTTGGACTTTAGCAATAACATCTGTTTTGCAGAAAATTCTAATTGCAACACCTGCTGCATCTAGAAAATTCAACTTGTTTAACCTTTTCACTAAAAGCAAAAAAAGTGATTTTGTACTACAGAATGTCCCCTGTACTTATGAAACTAGACCCTACAAAAGCTGGACAAATGAAGTTAAATGTTGGAGTTGGAAAAGCAAAAGCATACATTTGCAGTTCCACTGTCGCTTAATGACAAGAAAAAGACTACAATGCAGATTTCAGCAGGGGATTTGAACCTGGATGAAACTGCAAGTTCATAGGTTCATAGATCAATAGTAGATAGTAGATCTGAAAGATCATTTGTAGCCTGTTCACTATAGTTCCCATTACATGTTACCCATTCCATAAGGAGCTATGAGGATGGTATTTGCAGCTACTCATCCATCTGCCCATGTTTTGACAAGTGAGAGGGAACTACTCTGTTTAACACGCAGGGGGAGTCTTTCCACATAAGTGAAAGTCTTTGAGGGAGGTCTCTAGCATGCCAGCAGATCCTGTTTATGAGCATGAGGTCTTTTGTGCAAGTGCTCATGGTGTTTTTCATTTTGCAAACATGAAGGAGATTACTTAGGACAGTGCATTTTAGGCCTTACAGGCTAGACAAAGATCACCCCTAAGGAATCTGTACAAGCTGGAGAAGAGTGATAGGGCCTTAACTTGTTCTGCACAGGTGATGAAACTCAGGCCCTTAATTTTCATTGTGAGGAAACATTGGTGTCTTTCAAGCTGGACCATAGGATGTTCTTTGTGTTTCACTGTTGCAGTCACCACATTTGGGTTATCTGCCTGCAGGTAGCCCTCAGCCAGCCTGAATACCAGAGTCTTGGATTCCTGTGTCGGATGCTGTCTCCTCTTCCATGACGTCAGGTTGTCAGGGTTTAAAACATGCAGCTGACGCCATTACATCAGTCTTTCTTGCCGTGCGGTGCCCGAAGTAGAAGCAGTTCGCAAGTGCTGGTCGGCCGACTCCTGAAATTTTCATTTTCGAGTTTCAGAACCGAAGTCTTCAAAAAAAAGATCAGTACCCTGTTGGGGATCTTTTTTTCTTGCTCCAACCAATGTCAGTAAAAGTTAACAATTGTCTTACCTGTGGAAAGCAAATACCTCATAAAGATTTTAATTCGTACTGCATTCCTTGCTTAGGCCCAGACCATGATGTCCCTCACGGTCGGTTTTGTGCCTTGTTCAACCCCCGAACTATTTGTCGTCGGGCTATCTTTGCAGCAAATTATTTTGGTAAGCAGTATCAGTACTCTGAAATGGGTTTGTTAAGCCATCTGACTACCAATCTTCCGAAAAAAACATAAAGATAAAGACAGAGACAGACCGCTGAGGTCCAAAACTGCAGACGACACTTCCGTTAAGCTAGTCGCCATTCCGCTGGTACTTAGTGAGGCGCTTTCGCAGCCCCTGATACCCACTACCTCAGATTTGCAGGCCTCTACTGAGACCCATTTGGAGTCTGGTATGCCGTGAGATGCTTCTTCAACTATGGAACCTGAAGATGTCTCTACCTTGGATGGCTCTGGAGCCGCTGTGCAGGCACCAGCTTCTGAGGGTGTATTCAGGCCTACAGACTTGGATTTTAAACTGATGCCAACTTCTTCATCCACACCTAAAACTCGCACCACGCATAGAAAACTGACATCCAGACTGCATGCTCAGGCCCATATGCCTAAAAAACAAATGCTTAGAATGGCTGAAGACCTTACTACCTTAATTAGGGGAAGCCAGCCTTCCCCCTCTAAGAGACCTAGAACTGATTTTCCTTCTGATTCTTCTGATCAGGAATCTGATATTTCTATTCCTTCTGATTACCAGGATTTGCCCTTATCTACCTATGAGGATTCTGATGCAGAGGATTCCATTCCCTCTGCTTCCCCACCAGAAGATTTTTATTTTGGTGAAACCTTGCACACTCTTAGGGAGCATTTCCGCTGGGAAAGCCAGGAAAAGAGGCTTAGGGAATTCTTACTCCTTCCTCAACACAAGCCTTTAGCTATCCCTCCTGTTCTGGACATTGTAGATGATGCTTTCTTGGAATCTAGCCTTTCCCTAGACACTTTACCTCCAGCTCCCAGAAAACCTGACAGGTATTACAGAGTACCTGAGTCTCACAAGTTCCTCTTCAAGAATCCTACTGCAGATCCAGAGACCATTTCCTAAGGACCAAAAGGCATTAAGGCTACTGCTGCCAAAAATCCTACCTCTTCTGACAGAGATTCTAGAGCCTTGGACAGATGAGGTAAGAAGGTACACACTTCTGCTACTTTGGCCATTAGGACTTTAAATTGCCAGTTTCATATGTTAAAGTACCAGCAGCATATTATGGGACTACTTAAACAAAAAATGATGTTGATTCCTGACTGTGCTAAACACAAAGAATTACAGGATTTAATGCATTCTGCAGAACAAGTTGGTAAACATACTTTGCAATATGGTTTTGACTCTTTAGAAGCATCTTGCAGAGCTGTTGTCACTGCGTCTGTACTTAGAAGGCATGCTTAGCTTAAGGAGCAAAACTTGCCAGATCATGTTAAAGCCAAATTACTGGATGCTCCCTTAAACCAAGACTGCCTGTTTGGCAAAAAAGCAGAAGTCGTCCTCAAAAGGATGGAGGAAAAAGCTAAATTTTTGCAAACTGTTAAAGATTTCCTACAAGTACATCCTCCCAGATTTAGTAGGCATTGGCCTTCAAAGAACTGGTCCTTTCCAGTCTCTTCCGGGCCTTCTCAGTCCAAACCCAGGAATAGCAGACCACCTAGGTTACAGTCTCAGGCTACTCACAGGCCTAAGCAGTGGGGGGGCTCCCACTTCCAAAGCAGGGAGTAGTAAGCCACCCCCTATGGAAAAATGGCACAATGACTTAACCTTAACCCTTCCAAGCCCTGCTCAACTGCCTGCTCCCTTAGGAGGAAAGCTCGCCCTGCATGCAAAAAAATGGGAACTCATTACCCAGTACAAATGGGTTTTGAATATAGTTTCAAAAGAATACAGATTCTACTTCCACACCCTACCAACCCCAAACGGTTGGTCAGACCGACCCCCAAATCAGTGGGAAGAGGCCCAACAGCAGGTTCTCTCTCTTCTAACTATCAGGGCTATTCAACCTGTCCCAGCAGAACAAAGGGGACAAGGTTTCTATTCAAGACATTTCCTGGTACCCAGAAAAGACAGCTCCTGGCGTCCTCTCCTGGACCTCTCTATTCTAAACACCTTTCTGGTAATCCCAAAATTCAAAATGCTAACACTTCAACATCTGCTTCCTATGCTAGGCAAAGATGTCTGATTGGCAACCTTAGACTTAAAGGAAGCTTACCTGCACATTCCAATAAGGGAATCTTGCAGGAAATACCTACGCTTCAGGGCAGGATCCATGCACTATCAGTTCTCTGAACTTCCCTTTGGCTTATCTACTGCGCCCAGGGTATTCATAAAGTGTCTAGCTCCAGCCATTGCATTTTGCAGGCAGAGAAGTATTCAAATATACCCATACTTGGATGATTGTCTGATTCAGGCAGAAAGCCAGGACTTGCTATTAAAACATCTGGCATTTGTAAAGAAACTTCTAACCTCACTAAGGTACACCATAAATGAAAGGAAATCTCACCTAGTACCCTGCCAACAGATTGTATTCCCGGAAGCAAGCTTGAACACAACTTCCCAGATGGCTTTTCTTACTCCAGGGAAACAAGTTCATTTGACAGCCTACTTCAAACTATTGGCCACAAAGACCCAGCTATTTGCAAGGAAAATTCTGTAAGCCCTGGGGTTCATGGCCTCTTGCATTCTACTAATTCCATATGCAAGACTGCATATGAGGAAACTATAATGGTATCTAAAAAGCCTATGGTGTCAACATTCTCAGGACCTGGAATCAATGATTCCTATCATTCCTTGTGTAAAGACAGAGTTCCTTTGGTGGGCAGAGACCTGCTACCACAACAAGGGGTTCCCTTTCACTCTAACCCCTGCTGCCCAAACCCTAACAACAGATGCATCAGACTATGCATGGGGGGCTCACTTGGCAGGGCAGTGCATTCAGGGCAAATGGAACCCGAGACAGATGCACCTGCATATCAACCAAAAAGAAATGTTAGCTGTACAGAATTCCCTGACAACCTTCAAAGACCGAATTCTTCCAGGACAACTATTGGTAAAGACAGAAAACACCACAGTTAAGTGGTACAAAAGCAAGCAGGGGGGAACCCACTCATACCCTCTCTGCAGACTAGCCATGGCTCTGTGGAACATAGCATTGAGCTACCAAGTGCACCTACAAGCTCATTTCCTGCCAGGCAAGCTAAATTCACTGGCAGATGACCTAAGTACAAAGCTCATGGACCCACACGAATGGAAACTGGAACCAAAAATATTCAACCTCTTGAGGAACAAATGGGGGACTCCAGAGGTAGACCTGTTTGGCTCCCCTCAGAACTACCAGTTGGACAAATTCTGCACAAGGACTTCCCACAGTCAAGCTTGGAAATTGGATGGCCTGTCCTTTACCTGGGAAAGCCTCTCAGTTTATGCCTTCCCCCCTCTGCCTCTCCTCTCAAAGGTTCTGCAAAACATCAACCAGGACAAGTCAAGGACAATACTGATTGCACCAGACTGGCCACGGCAGCACTGGTACCCCCTCTTGCACAGTATGACACTGCTGGAACCACGGCACCTGCCTCAGACCCCTTTCCTGCTGTCCCAGCAGGTGGGCCATATTCTCCACCCTCAGCTTCAAACCCTGCACCTTGCAGCCTGGCTAATTCCTTCAGCTCTCCAATAGCATCCCTCAGTAAGCAGGTGCTAGATGTCATTCTGGAGGCAAGGAGGCCTAGTACTAGAAAATCCTATGCTGAAAAGTGGGAAAAGATACTGTTCCTGGGGCCAGAATCAGGAGATGGGTACAACAGTGCCCAGCTTACCTCATAGTCTTCAGTACTTAACAGAAATGCTCCACAAGGACCTATCCTTCTCGTCAATTAAAAATCATGCCTCTGCCATTTCAGCACATTATAATACTGAGCCACCCCTCTTCTCTCACCCCCTGCTAAAGCAATTCCTTAGGGGGGGGCAAAAATTTAAGACCCCCCCAGAAGAGCCCCTACTCCAGCCTGGGACCTCAACTTTGTATTGGAAAAGCTCACTCTCCCTGCCTTTGAGCCTGCTGCAACTGCAGAGTTTAAATTCCTTGCTTGGAAAACAGCCTTCCTTCTAGCCATCACTTCAGCAAGAAGAGTTTCTGAATTACAGGCCCTCATGGTAATGAAACCCATCATTATCTTCCATGCAGACAGGGTTTCCCTCAGGACCAATCCTTCCTTTATGCCCAAGGTGGTGTCTAGTGTGACCCTAAATCAGTCCATTAATTTGCCTACTTTTTTCCCTAATCCACAAAACAAAACAAAGGAGAAGGAATACTGCACTCTCTGGACGTGCACAGACAACTTAGATTTTATTTGGACAGGACTAAGCCTCTTGGAAAATCTGAACAGCTGCTAGTTGGCTTTGTTGCAGGGGCAGAGGGGAAGGCCATTTCAAAGCAAACCATTTCCAAATGGATAGCCCATTGCATCCATTTCTGCTACAAGCACCATGGAAAACCTACCCCACAGGGGATAAGATCACATTCCACCAGGGTTGCATCTACCTCTACAGCCTTTCTCAGAGGAGTCCCTACCAGGGACATTCTAGAAGCTGCTACCCAGAGCTCTGTACATACCTTCACCAAGCATTACCACATGCCTATTTTTTTCTAAATCCAGAGCTGGTTTTGCCACTGCAGTCTTGCAGGGCTTAATAGCTGGTCCTAATTCTCTCTAACTTCCTCCTCCCTTACTTAGCTTTGGGAATCAATCCAAATGTGATGACTGCAACAGTGAAACATGAAGAACATAGTACAGTTGTGTACACTTAACATAAATGTAGATGTTTGAGTGTATTCACTGTTGCAGTCCTGGTTACCCTCCCTGCAGCCCCCTGACTTCTCTTGGCTCTACCTTTCCTTCTTGTTTGGTGTATTTAAAGTTTTCTGGTGTATTTGTTTTTTGATGGAGGTGTACCATAACATATAATTGCTTCCCAGTGTGGGGGCACCTGACATCTAGGGCAAGAAAAACTGATGTAATGACGTCGGCTGCATGTTTTATTCCCCTGATGACCTGACGTCATGGAAGAGGAGACAGCATCCAATGCAGGAATCCAAGACTTTGTTATTCAGGCCGGCATGTAGGCTACCTGCAGGCAGATTACCCAAATGTGATGACTGCAACAGTGAATTCATTCGAACATCTACATTTATGGTATGTGTACACAACTCTACTTTTGGACAGGTACATGTCAAAGAGGGCACTGTATTCAATAATGGACCAAATGAGCAAAGAGTAGGGAGGTATGATAACTTCCTTGGACCTGGAAGATATACCCTTGGTAATCAGCTGGCCAATACAGAAGTATTTTCTAATAACCAAGGCTACATAGTGGTCAAAGGAGAGCTTATTGTCTACAAATGTGTCCAAGTCTCTAAAGACTGTGTCTGGAAGTGTGCTGTTTTTTTTGTCCCCTCGGACCTCATAGTACTGGCCCAGCCCCCACTGCCCCACATCCATGCCAGGCCTACCAGCCATCCTCCTACGCCCCCAGACTATTCCAATACCTGCTAGGGCTGGTTTTGATTCCTAAGGGTGTCCCTGGGGGCTTGGTCACCTGTGCTTCCATCTGGAGTGTTTCTTTTTAAATGCCCTACCCACTTTCCCTCTCCACCCTATGCTTCTTGACTATGTCAGAGGGCAACTCCTCTCTATGGACCATGCCTCCCTTCAGGAAGCCACATTGACAAGCATTCTCTATCCCAGGATAGGCACACCTAATCCATCCTGCTGCTCCATCAGTCACCCAAGCCACTGATTGAACCTTGGTCAGCTGGGCCATAGCTAGGGGTTTATCCTTGTGCACCTCTGGAGCAGCTCAGGTACAGTGTTGTTTATGTTGTGGCATTATTACTTCTATAACAATCCATATGTTACTAGACAGGTAGCAAACTGGCTCACTGATAGAACCCACATACTCAAAATAGGGGAAGCCACCTCAAGCAGTAGACCCGTAACAAGCGACGTACCCCAGGGTTCTGTCTTGGGGCCTCTGTTATTTGGGATATACTTTTCTGAGGTGCGGGCCAAAACCAGTGGGCTATGGCTGACCAAGTTTGCAGATGACTATAAGCTGGGTGCAGTCATCAATTCTCCCAGTGATGTGGACATCCTCCAAGAGGGTCTCACTCAGACAAATGGCTGGTGCCAGAAACATGGCCTCAAGCTGAATACCAAAAAATCCATCATCTTCCCTTTTGGAAAGAGTGATGCCCCCATAAATTATCACATTAATAACAACATCCTAAGCACTCAATCAGTCGTGAGGGATTTGGGCACCCAGGTTGATAGCAACCTGACTTTTGACCACCATGTTGCTTCTGTGGTACAGAAAGCCTTGTACATGGCCCACCTCATACGTAAGGGTATCTCATCCAGGGACAAGGAGGTCATAACATCTTTGTATTCTTCCCTTATAAGGCCCATTATTGAGTACAACGCACCTTTCGGCATGTACCTTGCAAAGCACATGCAGCAGTTGGAGAGACCACAGAGGTTCCTCACCAGAAGAATCTAGGGCCTCAAACATCTACCATACACAGACAGGGTAAAAGCCCTATCTCTCTACTCAGTTTCATACAGACTCCTCAGAGATGACATCTGTCTGCCACACAAGGTGATCACAGACCCCACCTTGATGGGACCGCTGCATATCCGCAAGTCAAGCTCCACTCGACTAACCCACATGCACTCCCTCAACCTGGTCTGTGACATCAACAAGACTTGTTGGTGAGACAGATTTGTGTCCCAGAGACTCCCTTATCTACAGAATAGACTCCCTCTCCACATCAAGCACAGTACCTCTTTACCCCTTTTAAGCTCAACCTGGATAACTGGATGGGAAACAGAAAATATACCCCTGGATTCCACCCATGTATGTGCTGGACAGGGGCATTGGGTGCTGATTTGTCTAAACATGGGCTAAATTCTTGGCTAGGCTTATAAGGGCCTCAGGGCCAATAGCCTAGTAACCGCCTATGATTCTATGATCTTATTTTCCAAAGGATACTATACTATAGTTTTTTGACAATTAGCTTTAGGCCACAGTCTTGACACTAACTGCTTTTATATTAGTCCTTCTTATAGAACTCTGGAGTCCTCAGGGAGAGCTTATGATTGCACCAAGTTTGCAGTCTTTAGCAAACTTGGTTAGCCAAAGGCCCTTGGTATCAGCTGTGACATAAAAGAAATATATACCAACTAGGAGTGGTCCTGGTACCAAACCTTGGGGAACTCCATCAGTAATGAACCTTTTGGAAGATTGTGTGTCCCTAAACTAATTTTTTGGGTTTTGTCAGTGAGCCAGTAAACTATCAAGTGGCTACTGTACGAGTTTACAGTTTTACTTTCATATCTATGAAGCCAGAGTGTGAAATGGTGTGATAGGTCTTGCTAGGTCAGTGTATGCAATATGTAACACTTTGACTTCATCCAAGGCCTCCAAATTATTTTCAGAGTAGTCATCCAGGTCAAGCAGACAAAACTTATCATTCACAAACCCAGACTTATTTGATTCAAGGGACTTTAGGATACCAAAGTCTATGTTTATGAGATCAGTAATAATAATGAGTCATATTGTTTTGCAGACAAGGCCTGTGAACCTTTTAGGTCTATAGTTGCCAGGATCAAATGGTGGGACATCACTTTTGAAGGGGGAAGTGGACTAGAGATGCTTTCCATGGCTCACACATGAAGCCAGATGAGATGCTGAGGTTGTACCAATTATAAAGCAGATTACTGAGACTGTGCTTCATATTGGCAAAGAAACACCATGGTATATTAACAGGCTCTATGGAACTTGTGCTTTTCACCAAAGAGACAGCTTTAGGACTTGCAAAGAGGACATCTTTAGTTTAGGTGCTGAAAAGGTGTCATGGGTGTAGAGGCAAGCTGGACATTAGTGGGAAAACTTTGAACTACATCTGATGATATGCTATCTATGTCTTCAGGGGTGAAGTAGGCAATTTTATTATGCATCAAATGAGAGTGCTGTATATTGTTTCTAAGATTTCTGAAACAGTTGAAGAAGGATCTGTGTTTGTCTTTGACAGACATAGTAATTTTCAGGTCATACTTAGCCTTGCAGACTTGATTTTGTTTCTAAGCTCTTTGTCTAACATCTAGTGTTTATCGGGTGTGGGGTTCATTTTTTTCCCTAAAGCAAATATGTTTTTCCTTTTATAATACAGCTGGTTTATGATGAGGTTCCACCACTGAGGTTTACTCCTAAACCTGGCACTGCACTTCTTTTGGATAAGGACTGAAGATTAATGTGGGTGTTACAGTGAGAATAAAAGCTCTCTGTGAATACAGCTGTGTTTGCTATTAGATCCTCAAGAGAAGAATAGTTCCTCAAACTACTCAGACCATCATTATCTGAAGTGAATTTGCTTATGAGAAAGTTTTGAAGATCATAGCATTTGTGAGAGCTTTAGGCTGAGCTCTAATGATGGAAAAACACTGATGATCAGACCTAACCAGAAATTGCATAATTATAGGCACAAAGCACAAGAGGGGGAGGGGGGACTATGCCTGTGATGACCAAATCCAATAAATTAAATTGTCTACTAAGTTTGCATTGATGAAATCTAAGAAGTGTTGAGCATATTTGTAGTAGTGAATTATAGAGAGATCATTTCAATCCACAAGAATATCAGTGCTTGGTTCAATTGTGAGGGAATCAATCTTATTTAGATGTGCCTCTAGGGTTGTTGGTATCTTGGAGGGAGTTCTATAGTTGGCCAGAATATGACAAGGGGTCTTGTTTAAAGTTACTAGAATGTGAAGGAGTTTGACGTCATTATCTAACTAAATAAGTCTGGACGTGATGAGTCCTGGAGGAAAGTAGTTATACCACCACCGGTTATAGACACCCTCAGTAAAGGGTCTGAATGTAATGAGTGCTGAACCCTGGTATGGAAGGTGTGTTATCCTTTTTAACAATGACACTTGATGTTACATGGTATGTCCACTTTAATAATCATACTTGATGCTATGTTCTCAGGAGAAGAAAAATTAGAAGTTATGTACTTATCATAACTTGGCATCTGTGTTGTCTATTTTCATTCTTCCCCATGAATGGGTTACAGATCCGATCCTCGGATCCAACTTGGCAGCATTTACAAGACTAAGGATCCGAATCTTGAGCTCCTCTCTGTATGCATAATGCTCTATTCCATCCCCAACTCCTCAGATCAAGTTGGCTACCTTATTACCCAGTGTGTAATAGAGACAGACAGAAACAAGAAAAGACTGAGGCTCAAACCTGGAACATGAGAGTTCCATTATCATTCAAAGATCCTTCTAAAGAGTGACAAGGCTGGAAGATGGCTGGGAGTAAAGGTGAGGAAGAAAAAAAATGGACAACACTGATGCCAAGTTATGGTAAGTACATAACTTCTAAGGTTGATGTTGTCCTTTATATTCTTACTCACTGATGGGTCAGAGTCCCCAGCTACATAACTCTTTGGACACCCTCAAGGAAGGTCATGCTGGAACACTGTCGACCAAAAGGAAGATCTGCTTCTGGAGACAATGTCCAATTTGTAATGTGTAACAAAGGTACGAGTCTTTGACCAAGTGGCTGCAGCACAGATATCATCAATGGAAGTTCTTGATACAAAGGCAGAGGAAGTAGCCACAGATCTAGTGGAATGAGCTCTACGAGGACGAGGCAATTCCAAACTTTTTGAGAATAAATTACCAAAATACAATCAGTAATCCATTTAGCCAGCGTAATTTTGGAAACTGCTTGACCTAAGCAGTTAGGGCAAAAGGAGACAACAACTGATCAGACTTCCTGTACTGTTTTGTCCTGTGAAAATAAAAATGTAGTTGTCTATGAACATTAAGAAGATGCAGCATACACTCGCCCTTATTAGTAAAGTGTGGAAACAAAACTGGCAATTGAATGGACAGATTAGTGTTAGTGTCCATAGCCACTTTACTCAGAAAAGAAGGATTGGTTCATAGAGACACAATATCTTTATGGAAAACAATGTAAGGAGGCCTAACCGATAATGCCTGGAGCTCAGAAATTCTCCTTGCTGAAGTGACAGCTACCAAAAAGATAGTTTTCCAAGAAAGACACTTCATATCACATCTGTTTGCTGGTTCAATGGGTTTCTAAGTCAACTCTTGGAGGACCAACATGAGATCACAAGAGGAGAGGAGAAGGGTCCTTTATTGAAGGTCTAAGGAGAAAAATTCCGTTCATGAACGTTTTACATAATCTGGAAGCTGTCAAAGAAGAGGACTTGGTTCCAGCGATGACGTTTGATATGGCTGCTGACTAACGTTTAACAGTAGAAAAACTGGCTCCTTCCTTAATGGCTGAAGTAGGAGCTGAGAAAGGGTCAATATTCTCTTTGGAAGCCCATACAAAAAACCTTTTCCATTTGCTTCTATAGACTTTCTTGGTGGAGGCTTTCTGGGAAGCAAAGACAATTTCATGAACTGAGAAAGTAAGCTTGGACTGCCTTATAATTACCAGAAGTGGAGAAAACATGTGGTTAGGTTGAAGGTGTGGAGATTGGGATGTTGAATTCCTGATGGGTGAGATAAGAGATCCCGAGTGGGCTCCATTATCCAAGGAAGATATTTCAAGTGAGACCAAAGGAAGGGGAACTATATCTGTCTAGGCCAGAAGGGGGCAATGAGGATGACTGAGCTCTTCAGCCTGATTGCTTTCTGTAGAAACTTCAGAATTAGAAGGGGGGGGTAGGCATATAAATGACCCGAGAGACAACCGTGAATCAGAGCATCCCTCAGTGACTCCCCCAGAGGGGGGAATCAGAAAGAAGTACTTGCTGCACTTGTTGTTGAGGGGAGAGGCAAACAGTTTGCAGCAAGACTGGCCCCAATGGCTGAAAATCATATTTACTACTGTTTGATTGAGGGACCACTTGTGAGGAATCAGAACGGACCTGCTGAGTCTGTCTGCCAGTGCACTGGTTATCCCCAGTATGTGAGTTGCAGTTAGGAAGTAGTCTGAAGAAATCGCCCACTCCCAGACCCTCATGGCCACTCTGCACAATGGGTAGGAATGGATTCCTCCTTGTTTGTTGATGTACCAGACTACTGATAAGTTGTCTGTGTGTGTATTACAATAGTCCCTAAGTAGAGAATGTCCTGACAAGCTTGCAACATTAGGACTGCTCTCATCTCTAGGACATTGACATGCAGCTTGGTCTGTGAGGAGGACCACATGGCTTGGACCATCTTTCCATTGAAATGACCCCCCCCCAACCCAGTTGGGAAAAGTCTGTGGTCACTGTGGCTACTGGGGGAGGAAGAGAGGATGGCCTGCCCAAAAACAGGTCATCTGACTGTATCCACCATTGAATATGACATTTGCAAACTGGAGTGAGTTTGATGGGAGCAGTCTGAGACTGATAAAGAGTAGACCACTATAACACCAAGGTCCACTGGAGGATTCGCATGAAGAACCTTGCTGGAGAGACTAGAATAATGGCAGCTGACATTGACCCAAGAGCCTGCAACACAAGTTTCACTGGAGGAGATGGATGAGACAGTAAATACCACACCTGACTTCTCAAAGATGCGATGCGATGAAGAGGTAAAGATGCCACTTGAGTCATAGTATTCAGCTGAGTTCCTATAAATTCCAGAGTCTGTACAGCAGTCCGGTTGGACTTGGCCAGATTTACTGTGATGCCTAGAGAGTAAGAGATCTGAAGCAAGTAATCCCTGGATTGTAGAAGTTGATGCCTGGGTGGAGAGGTGAACAACCAATCGTTGAAATAGGAAACACCTGGAATCCTGTGCCAAAGCTAAGCTGCCACAACTGCCATGCATTTGGTGAACACTTGGTTTGCAGTGGTGAGTCCAAAGGGCAGTGCTCTGAATTAGTAGTGACTGGCTCCCAGCCAAAAGCACAGATGTCTCCTGGAGTCCCTGTCTATTTTGATATGATGGTTTGCATCCTGGAGATCCACAAAGTACATCCAATTGTCCTGATGCAGAAAAGGCAGGATAGGTTGAACCATAACCATTTGGAATTTTGCCTTCTTTATATACTGATTTGGACTGCTTAGATCCAGAATTGATCTCAGGTCCCCTGTTTTCCTTGGTACTAAAAAGAAGCAGGAGTAAGTTCTGAATCCTATTTGTTCAGGTGGGACCTCCTGGATAACTCTATTTTTGTAACAGCTTTTGAATCTCTTGAGTTGTGTACTTCCTCTGACTGGCTGGAACATTGGGGAGTTTCTTCCTTACAACAGGAGGTGAAAGGGAAAAGGGAGTTTAGTAACATCTGGATTAATATGCTTAGCGCCCATGCATTGTTTGTAAGATATGTGCAGGCATCCAGGTGCAGGGAAAATATGGCCCCAGACTGCCTCCAGAGATGGACAGTGGAGGAGTGCTGATAGGGCCTATCAGATAAGGAGTCTCTCAAGTCATTGGTTCTATGGACCCCCTCTGCCTCTGGGGTAACATCTGCCATTCAAACATCCTCCTCTACCTCTGCAGGAAGTGCCCCCTCGCGGGTCTTGAAAAGGTCCTTGAGATTTCCGGAAACAAGTTTTCTTCCCACCATGCTGGTTTCTAGAGAACATTTGTTGGGGGGTAGAAAACTTAATTCCAATGGCCAACAAGGTCTTTCTGTCCTGCTTGCTGCAGGCAAGTGTATACTTTACTGATGGCCCAAACAAGGAGGAGCCATCAAAGGAGGCATTATCAAAAGATGCCTTGAAGGGTTCTGCAAAGTCACATAGCCTCATCCAGGCATGTCTCCTAAAGGCAATGCCTGAGCCAGCTGCTCGTGAGGTACCCTCCACTGCATGGGAAATCAGCCTCATTGATGAATTGGCAATAGATGAAAGAGTAGCCAGCTGGGGAGAAACCTTCTTGAGATCCTCTGAAGGCATGGACTCAGTGGGGGAAGTGGACAGCTCTTTGATCGAATATCTCCGTAAGCTAGTACATGTGCTAGGTAATTCAATGACCTCAGTGTGAACATGACTAAGGTGTAGATGCACTTTCCAAATGTGTCCATCTCTGTGGACTCCCTGTTCAGTGGCTGGACAGGGGAGCTCTGCCTAGCTAGCTCCCTCTTAGTAGCTGTTGCACAACTATGGCATTAACAGAGACACTTTAATCCAATGGGTTCTGTCAGATGGAGGGACTAGATATTTATCCAGGTGTTTGGGGATGGACTTGACAGTGTCAGGTTCCTACTAAGCCTGGTGGGAAACTAGACAGAATAATTGTGTAAAATCTTACCATAATGATAGATGTCCATCTCTTCTCTGTTGCAGTATTCATAACATGAGGTAATTCCCCGCCGTAGGTGACCCAGTGTTGGCCAGTAAACAAAAGACTTCACTACTGTAGGGTGAGTGGTACATCACATGTAGGCCGAGATGAGACATCGGCCATAAAAGTGACGTATGTGCACACCATCCTCAGAGCTGCCTACCCCAGAAGGAATGCCAGCCTAAGGAAGTAGAGTAAGAATCACCCAAGAAGAAGCAAGGCCAGGGGGAAGGAGGGAGGGATGGATAGGAATACTACAACAGAGAAGAGGAGGACATCTATCGTTATGGTAAGATTTTAAACAACTATTCTATGCCCTTCTATTCATCTGTTTCAGTATTTATAACATGACGGAGAATACCAAAGCTCATGAAGAAAGGGAGGAGGTAGGGACTGAGGAGATTTCCAGGAAGCCCTGTAGTATGGATCTGGCAAATCCTGCTCTAGATTTAGAAATTACATCTAGTTAGTAGTGTTTGGCAAAGGTATGGACTGAGGTCCATGTAGCTGCTTCAATATTTAAGTTAGTGTCCAATCCCTTGAAAAAGACCCCAGATGAGGCAACAGCCTTGGTGGAATGAGCCTTAATGGGAGAGTGAACGGTCTTACCATGGTGAGTGCAGCATAGGTTCATAGGTTCATAGGTTGGTACTAGGCTATCGGCCCTAGGGCCTATGCAAGCCTAGCCATAACTCCCTGGATATTTTTTCCACAATATTTACTTCTCTGGACCCCTGTCTAGCACGGTGACTGACATGATCCCCGGGGTGAATTTCCTATCTCCCATCCAATCATCAAGGTTCCTTTTGAAGAGGGCCAATGAGGCGCTCTGCTTGACATGTATGGGCAGTCTATTCCAGAGTATGGGGAGTCTCTGGGTCAGGAACCTATCCCTCCAGCATGTTTTGTCATTGTGATGACAAGGTTTAGATCCCTGGAGCATGTGGCTCTGAGGGATTGGGATTTCTTTAAGTGGAGCATGTCCAACAGCTCAGGGTTTGACATGGCCTTGTATGTTAAGCAGAGATCACCTCTGAGTAGATGATATGCCACAGAGTATAGCTGGAGTTTTTTTAGACGGTCAGCATATGGCATCTGCCTGTGATTCTTTTAGTGAGGTATTTCTGTGGCCTTTCCAGCTGTTGTAGATGTCTTGTGAGGTACATACCAAATGGGGCATTATACTCTATAATGGGTCTAATGAGGGATGAGTACAGCGGGACAATGACCTCCTTTTTTCTGGATGAAGAGCCCTTACTGATAAGGTGTGCCACATAGAAGGATTTCCTGACTGTTGTGGCAATGTGGTTATTGAAAGTGAGACCACTGTCCACCTGTGTCCCTAAGTCTCTCATCACACTTTCGATGTTTAGTGTCCTGCCACCTATGTGGTAATTCATGGGTGCATGTTTTTTTCCAAAGGGGTTATTATACATTTCTTGGCATTAAGCTTGAGCCCATGGCTCTGGCACCAGGCATCTGTTTCTGTAAGGCCCTTTTGTAGAATATCCACATAATTTGGGGATTCAATAATAGCTCCCAGTTTGCAGTCATCTGCGAACTTTGTTAGCCAGAGTCCCTTAGTGTTGGCCTGTACTTCAGAGAAGTAGATGCCAAACAAGAATGGTCCCAGGACTGAACACTGAGGTACACCACTTGTCACTTGTCTGGAGCTGGATTTGGAGTTGGCTACTTTTACAGTCTGGGTTCTGTCAGTAAGCCAGTTGGCAACCCATCGAGTGATGTAGGGATTTATGCCCAGCTTAGTAAGTTTATCTATGATTACAGAGTGGGGGATGGTGTTGAGGGCCTCAGCGAGGTCCAGATAGGCTGTGTGGACTGCTTTACCCTCGTCCACAGCTCTGGAGACTGATTCGAAGAAGTCAATCAGATTCAGGAGACAAGATTGGCCCTTCACAAACTCAAACTGGGTGGGGTCCAGTGTTTGAAGGTTGCCAGTGTCTTTATTTATAAGTTCCATGATAATGCGTTCCATGCCCTTACAGATCAGGCTTGTCAGACTGATGGGAATGGTAGTTCCCGGGATCCAAGGCGGATCCTCCCTTGTGGAGCGGGATAACTGTAGCTGTGCGCCACTCAGTGGGAATGAAGCCTGAGGTGAGGCTATGATTAAACATGACACTTAGGTGAGGTGCCAGTTTATTTTGTAGTTCATGTAGTACACAGCCTGAAATGTCATCTGGTCCCATGGATGCTGTATTCATAGCTTTGGAGAGTGTGGTTTCTACCTGTGTGGCCGTGATTATCAGAATTTGGCAATATTTTGGTATTGAGATGGGCCCTTTAGGGGCTGAGAAGGGGGGTGAAGTTTGCATTAAATCGATCTGCCAGGATATTGGCAATATCCTTGGGATCAGTATATTTAATGCCATTCTGTTGTAGCTCAGAGCAGATCTGAGCATTGCCATTTAGATTCTTGACATAACTATAGAATGCCTTGTGGTTGTCTTTGGAATCTTTGGCAATTTTATTTTCGTAACTAGCTTTTGAGGATTTTATGAGGGATCTCAGCTTCTTACTGAGGCTAGTGAGGGAGGTTTTTGCATCCTGGGATTTTCCTCTTTTCTGCAACAGTTTCTTCCTTCTGTTGTATAGTTTGTTTATAGCAGGGGACCACCAGATTGGCTTCTTTTTTTTGGAGACGAGCATCTTGGTTCTATTTGGGATGGCACCATTCATGCACGAGTGGATGTGCTCGTACAGTGCCTTAGTGTAGGATTCTGCAGTTGAACTTCCAGATCCCGTCTGCGTGGGTGTTGTGAAGTTTGTCACTTCTGACTTCAGTAGCATGAAGTTGGCTTTGGAGAAGTTTTTTAAGGAGGTTTCCTTACTGGGGGAAGGAAAATAGCACAAGGAAAGCAGAAGGAAATAGTCTTAGAAATCCAGGAGGAAATGGTCTGCTTGGACACAGCCCGCCCCAGAGCCCTGGGATGGTAAGAGACAAATGCTGATCTGACTTTCTAACAACCTTAGTTTTATCCAAATAAAATCTAAGCTGCCTGTGGACAGCTAAGGTATGGTGGACCCTCTCACTAGAGTTCTGGAGAGAAGGGAAAAAGGTTGGTAGATATATGGATTGGTTTAGAGATAGGTCATTGACTACCTTGGACATAAATTAGGGGTTTGTGTGCCGGGAGACCCTGTCTTTATGGAAGACCAGAAAGGGTGGAGATACCATAAGTGCCTGTAATTCAGACACGTCTGGCTGAAGTTAAGGCTAGGAGTAACACAGTTTTCCAGGAACAGTGCTGAAGAGTAGCTGAGGAAGCTGGCTTGAAGGGTGGCAGAGTCAGCTTTTCTACGATAAAGTTAAGGTCCCAGTGAGGAGGAACAGGCTTCCTGGAAGGTCTAATCTGTAATACGCCTTTAAGAAATTGTTTTGCCTCAAATCTGCTAGCTAAATGGGGAAATAGAGGCAGACGGGCAGATATGGCTGACATATGAGCTTTTAATGAAGAATAAGCCAAGCCAGTGTTGAGCAATTCACACAAGTAAGTCAAAACCAGGGGAGTTTCCGCTGTTAATGAAGCCTGATTTCTTTTCAGACACCAGACTGAAAATCTCTTCCACTTTGCCAAGTATGATTTTCTGGTATTTGGTTTCCTGGCCTCATGCAGGACTGTGAGCACATCTTCGTAGAAGAGATGTCTAAGAGGGATCAATGCTCTATCACACACAGGGTCAGCTGAAGAGTCTCCAAGTGGGAATGGATGAGGGTCCTTCTGTCTTGTGTGAGGAGGTCCACTCTGTGATGTAACTTTGGTGATTACCCTTGGCTAAATGTCGTAGAAGAGGGAACCAGTGCTGTCTTGGCCAAAAGGGAGTCACCAGCAAGATTTGTGGTTTGTCCTGCTGAATTTTGTACACGACTTTTGGTAGGAGGGGTGGGGGTGGGGGGGATACATATAGAAACATCCCCTTCCAAGAGAAAGACAGGGCGTACACTTTCTATACCCGAGGGTGTGGCTCTCTGGCACTAAACTGTGGAAGCTGTCTGTTCATGGGGGAGGCAAAAAGGTCTGTTTGAGGAATACCCTACTCGTGGACAATGTCTAGAAACGCATCCCTTTGGAGCATCCATTCATGGGATGGTGTCTGTGACCTGCTAAGGTAATCTCCCATACAGTTTTGACAAGATGGGATGTACACTGCCTGAAGGGTTACTGGAATTTTACTGCCAGCTCCCACACCTGAACAGCCAGTCTGCATAGTAGTTAGGATTTGGTCCCCCCTGTTTTTCACATACCAAATGTCATATTGTCTGTGAACAGCTTTAGAGGTCCTGGTTGTAATAAGGGGATGGAATGTTTGCATGGCCAACAGGAATGCCCTCATCTCTCTTACACTGATGTGTTCCTTAAACTGTGAGGTAGACTAGGCCCCTTGCACTTTCCTGTGGCCGAAGGTTGCTCCCCAACCTATGTCTGAGGCATTTGTGTAAATCTTTTGATGAGGAGCAGGAGGGTGTAAGGGTAGTCCTGGGTTGAGTGACACTTGAAGTATCCACCACTTAAGTTACCTCATCAGACACAGGATGAGGGGAATAGAGAATTCTAAGTGGTGCTGGTGTTGCATCCAAACTGATTTTAGATATCATTGCAATTTTCTCATGTGGAGTTTTGCTAAGGGGAGTATAGGAATGATGAATGCCATGAGGTCCAAGACCCTGAGGAACTCTCTGGCTGTTAGGTGGTACACCATCAAAATGTTTTTTAAGAAAGAGGTGAGGTCCTATACCCTTTGTGGAGGTAGAGAGACCCTCATAAGATCTGTTTGTATCCTGCATCCCAGGAAAACTTGATCCTGTGATGGGGTGAGAACTTTTTTTTAGTTTATGGTGAACTCCAGATTTTGTAGGAGATAGATGGTGAAGGCAATGCTTCATTCCAATTCCTCTGTTGAAGGAGCTAGAAGGAGAAGACTGTCCAGATATGGAAAAATGTGTATTCCCTGGAGTCTGCAGTGGGCAATCACGGCAAGGCATTTGGTGAAGACTCAAGGTGTAGTTGAAAGCCCAAAGGGCAAGGCACAGAATTGAAAATGCCATGATGATACTGAGAAGTGCAAAACCTTTCTGTAGCTGGGATGGATGGGAATGTGCATTGATATCCAGGGTAATCATGAATGCTTGGGGCAGAATGAGTGGAAACAGAGTGTGGAGTGCCAGCATGCGGAAAAGTGGGTACTTTTAGGAAGGTACTGAGATGGGACAGGTCAAGGATGAGTCTTTAGGGACCTTCCTTCCAGGGCCCCAAGAACAACCTGGAATAAAATCCTTTGCCTATTTTGTTTTTGGGGACACTCTGAATGGTCCCTTGGTTCAGTAATTCTAGCAGAACTTCCAGAAAAAAAGGCAAGTTGTTCTCTGGGAGGTTGACAGATACCCCTGAAAGAGAGCACCTGATCCCACACCAAGAAGTACCCTTTTTGTATAACAGAGAGGACCCAGACATCTTGAGTTATGTTTTCCCAGGCTGACAGGGATAGGAGTAAGTGTTGGGAAAGTGGGATGTGAGTAGAAGGGGGAAGCAATCAAAGAGAGGATGGCTTATCTGGAAAGGGCCGCTTGGATGGTGGGGTTGCCAGTGGGGCCCTACGCTGTTGTGGACTCCTGTCATTCTTTTTTGTTCTGGGTGGGGTGTGACGGGAATATCTACACACAAATACAGGCTTTGCAGGGTAATTTCTTTGAAACTTGGGATCAATGAGAAAGAAAAATATGTTTAAATTCCTGTAGTTCCTTACCCTTTTCCTGCAGAGATTTGAACAGGTTAGCAGCTGCAGGTCCAAACAACACAGAATTGTACAGAGGAGCAGCCACAAGTTTGGCTTTTATGTCCTCAGGTAAGAGCTGAAGCCTTAGCCAAGAAAATCTTATTACTGATCTGGCAGAAGCCTCTGCAGTATCATAGCTGCATTTTATGGAGTAACAAGCTATTTGAGAAAAAACGCAAAGGAATGAATTAGCCAAGATTTTATTGTCGGGTAGGCCTGCAATTGCCTGTGAAATTTGGGACATAAGTTCCAAAGTGAATTTACTCATATGTGTTTGTTAATTTATGTCCCTGGATGCCAAAATGACAGAAGTATATACTTTTTTGCCTAGTCTATCTAGGATCCTACTATCCTTAGCAGATTGTAAGAGGGTAGTGGAGGATAGCAATTTTGATTTCTTGTCAGAAGCCACAGAAATTACAAAAGGGTCTGCAGAAGAACATCTGAAGAGGAACTTGCAGTCCTCTGACACCCTGTAGAAGCGGTCTGTTTTTGGGGGGCAGGTGGCTGGGAATCTGGTGTCTGAGAAGCTGATTAAAAAGCATCAAGAAAGGCAGGTAATACAGGAAGGATGGCTGATGGGCTAGGTGATTCCACCTGTAAAAGGTCAGAATATCTTATCTGATGTTGTAAATCTTTGTTCTTTCATTACAGTTAGGACCTCGGTTCAGTCCTCGGAACTGATACGGCCGTTTCCCAGCTTGCACA